>NW_008674139.1:0-1281 GCF_000695815.1 Acanthisitta chloris
CGGCGAGGGTCCCCGGCCAGCCCCTCCGGCCAGCCCACGTGTCCCCCAGCTAGTCACAGGCAGCCCCCAGCTGGCCCTGGGTGTCTTGCACTGGTCCTAGGTGTCTCCCAGCTAGTCACAAGGCACCAACACAGCTAGCCCTCAATGACCCCGAGCTGGCCCTGGGTGTACCTCTCACCAGCCCTCGATGCCCCCTCACTAGTCCAGGGGTCTCCCCAGCTAGTCTCAGGCACCCCCCAGCTAGCCCTGGGGGTCCCCCCCAACCAATTCTGGTTACCCACAGCTAGCCCAGGCACCCCCATAGTTGGTCCCAGATGCACCCCAGCTAGTCCCAAGCATTCCTCATCTAGCCTGTGTGTCTCTCACTTGTCCTGGATACCACCTACTAGCCCCGGGTACCCCCACTGACCCCAGCTAGTCCCAGACACCCCACAGTTAGTCCTCAGAGTCCTCCAGCTAGTCCCAGGCACCCCCCAGCTAGCCCCAGGAGCCTCCCACTAGCCTTAGTTGCCCTCAGCTAGCCCAGGCACCTCCATAGTTAGCTCTAGGCATCTCCCACTACTCCCCAGTGTCCTCCAGCTAGTCTCAGGCACCCCCCAGACAGCCCCATATGTTCCCTACTAGCCTCAGATGTGCCAAGTGTTCCTCAGCTAGCCCTGGGTGCACTCCGACTAGTCCCAGGTGTCCCCCACTAGCTCACGCACCCCCCAGTTAGCCCTAGATGTCTCCCAATAGGTCTGGATGCCACACAGGTATCCCCCACAACCAGTCCCTAGGTAGCACTAGGTGGTTGTCTCCTACTATCCCTGTGTCCCCCTAACTAGTCCTGGGTGTTCCCAACTAGTCTCATGTGTCCCCCACTATCTGGATGTCCCCCAGCTATACCTGTGTGTCCCTCACTATCCCTGGATGTCCCCCAGGTACCTCCAAGTGTCTCCCACTATCCCTGTGTCCCCCCCACTATCCCCGGACTCTCCCCAGGTAGCTCCATGTGTCCCTCCCCACCATCCCTTTGTGCCCCAAACTATCCCTGTGTGCCCCCTACTATACCTGTGCATCCCACAACTATCCCTGTGTGTCCCCCAACTATCCCCGTGTGTCTCCCACTATCTCTTTGTGTGTCCCACTATCCCTGGATGTTCCCTACTATCCCTGTGTGTCCCCAACTATCCCTGGATATCCGCCTGCTATTCCTATGTGTGTCCCACTATCCCTAGATGCCCCAACTAGCCCAGACCACCCCTCTAACCTCCCTCAGGACCCCTCTAACTGCCCCCAGGA
>NW_008674140.1:0-10336 GCF_000695815.1 Acanthisitta chloris
CAGAGAATGAAAAGAACATGTTCTTTTATACAGATGAGGAACTAGTCAAAATGAAAAAAGAAATAGTAGGAGACTAAGTTAAAGAGAAAATTTAAATTCTGTTGTAAGAATCAATAGCTACCTGGATGTATAATGAGGAAACCATGAAAATCCAGTGCATAAATCACTGAGGCAGAAATGGGGTTGGTATTAGCACACCTGGAAATGACTGAGCAGGATACAGGAAGAGATTTATATCATAGTCCAGTACACCTGATAAAAATATTTGCAAAATTATCAAAAAATATTTTAAAATGGCATTTTTCACTTCCATGTAATCTGTTAAATCCTTCTGTCTGCACAGAGCTTTACTCATTCAATCATTATGTCACCATTTCTAGTTGATTAAGTCTACACCTCTAGGATTTCTTTTCGACCAGAAACTTTCACAATTACTGAACTATTTCACTCAGACTTCCTATTTTTCTTTTTCTTTCCTAGTTTGCATTTTTCTTTTTACATGATTCTCTTTTCCTTCTGTTCTTCAGTTTCTATTTCACCTGTGGCTGATATTTCTCTGTCACTCACTGAGTCCCATCATAATTCTGAGAGCTCACTGTGAGCTTTTTTTTTTCCCCTGAAACCATGTACATAAGGCAGCATTTCAAATCTAGCACATTTTGGGGTTCAGCAAGTGTCTCATCTGAGATAAAACTCCCACAGATAAATCTCATGAAGGTGCAGTGTGAGCACCTTCTGAGTGTGCAGTCTGGTCCAGCCACCCCTGCCAGACTCATTGCTATTTTCAGCTGCTGGGGATGCTGTTTAATTACTTCCTTGAGCTTTCCCAAGTTCCTTCCATCCCATTCTGCTGTCACTTCTAATAAATGAAGGTCTTACAGGGAAGTTAATTGATAGGATTAATGGTGACAGAGGGTGTTTTTCAAACACTTGATATAAAATCAGATAGTTTACTTCTGGATTCTTAAGTGAAGCATGTTGTAAGTATAAATGGTTCTTAAAAGTGTGGCTTAACTTTAATGTTCTCTTCCTTGTTTAGGGTTTTAGATTATTTTCCTTGCTTAGCATTTGTAGTTTGTTTGTTCAAGTGAGTCTCATTTACACTCATGAAAAGCAGTAATTTTTTTTCAAACTTTAGATAACCCAATGTTTTTGTCAAAATTTTTCCCTGTTCAGGTACTTCTAAAGTAATACAGTAACTAATATGTTTATGTTATACAGTTGCATTTGCTCTGTGTTAATGCATTTTCTGAGTTTCAGGGAATTCAGGCATCTGCCACAGAACAATCCCATTCAGGCCATAGACAGGGTAATGACAGTATGTCCTGGAGGATGAGGAAAAGGAACTTTTTCTTAATTTTACTTAGATAAAATCAGTATTATCCTCTGCTAATAGTATCCAGATACATATCTATTAATACAAAAGGGGGTTGTGTCATGTCTTCTATAGCACTTAGCCAATATGGGTCTGATATCAGTATCTGCTGATAATCAGGTTTGCAATGACACCAAACTGGGGGGGAACAGTCCCCCAAGATGGAGTAGTAGATCTTAGAAAAGCTGGAAGAAGGGTTTGGGTGGCCTCCTGTTTTCTCTTCAACCTGAATTGTTCTTTGTTCCTGTGATTCTATGTCTCTGTAATGCTCATTTGTTCATTTTCTGTGTCTGACAGGAGTTTCAGAACATCTAAGATGAGATGATATCATCTCTCATAATTAATGGATGAAGGCAGAAGACACTCCCAGACTGACATCAGCTGGGCCATTTTGGAACTCTAATCTAAAATGCCACTGATGTAGCCCATAATATTTGTTCATTTCATTTTTATTCAGTGACTTCCACTGCTTTTGTTTGCAATTGTAAGGCCTTTGGTTTGGCTTCTAGGCTGTGAGAAACAGCTAGTGATCCTCTGGAAAAACCAACATAGGACTTAGCTCTGTCAGATGACATTCAGTTTGTGTAGCCTTAATATAGCCTGTACACCAACCCTCCTGGTCCTTGCATCTCCTGCCTCATTCATTATTCATTTGTCACCTCCCACAACAAGTGAAGCAGAAGCCCTACGAACAACATCCTTCAGTGAACTTTAATTAAGCAAGTCAACAAAATATGTCATGAGTCCTGGAGGGAGAAATAGTAGGAAAAATATGCAGCGCAGTGTGCGACAGTCCTAAAGGTAGATCACTCCCTATTTACTGAGTGCACAGATTTTAGTGGTGGCATTTGTTAAGTCTGTTTGTGGTACTGGAATACATATTTTCAGTGTTTATATTCTTATATTTAAGAGAAATTACCTGGAATGTGACCACACATTGATTCCCAGGGGTGTTATCAGTGAGATAATGTATTGGAGTCACTAGGGCTGTGCTGGCCATGAAAACAATCAGCAAGCCCTAAGCAATCAGCACAATAAATTGTCATCATACACACATACAGAAAGTTGGGGTTGTTCAGCCTGGAGAAGAGAAGGTTGTTTGGAGACCTCAGAGCAACCTGCCAGGATCTGCAGGAGCGCCAGGGAAGCTGGAGGGGGCCTCTTTGTAAGGAACTGCAGTGACAAGACAAGGAATAATGGGGACAAATTGAAAGAGGGAAATTTAGATTACATATTTGCAAGAAGTTTTTCCTTGTGAGGGTGGTGAGACACTGGCCCAGGGTGCCCAGGGAGGTTGTGGCTGCCCCAACCCTGGCAGTGTTCACAGCCAGGTTGGATGAAGCCTTGAGCAACCTGCTCTGGTGGGAGGTGTCCCTGCCCAGGGCAGGGGGCTGGGGCTGGATGATCTCTAAGCTCCATTCCAACTCCTTCACATGCTATGATACTATGATAGCACTGCTGTGCTGTGTAACTCTGACAGTAGGTTCCATAGACAACAAGTCAGAGTAATTAATGGATTGTTTTCCAGGCTCTGGTACAGAAAAGATTTATTAACAGGTCAGGGTGGGAGTTTTGTTGTTGTTTTAGCTTCATATCTTATGCTTCATGGCCTCTATCCTGCTAGTATTGTACTTGGCACAGAGTGCCTAATTCTCTCTACACTAAGGTATTATACTTAGAGACTTTTCCTGTTCCAAGTTCCTTTCTCATTTCCATTTAGGTTTTCATCTGCTCTGTTTCTCCACCATTTTCCTCAACTTACAGGACTTAATACCTAATTATTGCTTCCCTTTCCAGGCTTTTTACATTGCTACTTTTTGATACATCCCTTTTAATTCATCAGTCCTAATATGCTGCACAGATCTTGCAGAAATATCCCAGTCTCCATTTGCCTTTGTTCCAAGTCCTTACCTCTCTCCAACACCCTGAGATTGTTCATTTCAAAGAGCTTTGTGCCATTTCTGCTGTTCCATACCTACCATACTTGGCTCCATATCTTTGATACTTATGATACTTTGATCCTAACCCCTCCATATTTCATTTTCTTCGTGCTGGGAGAAGTTGAAAAGCATGTTGCTTGTCCTTAGTTAAAATAGCCAACTTGACCTACAGTTACCCAGAGTCATAATCTTTGAATTCTTAAAGAAATTTAGGTTTGAGGAACTAGTAATTATCTGTTGAGCATAGGCAAGCTGCAATTTTCAAAGGCTAGAACTGTCAAACTTGGGTGACTTTCAAGATGATGGCAAAAAATCCACCCCTGACATGCACAGCAACCTCTGCCAAATTTCAAAATTATCAACGACACAAATGATGGAAGAAAAGGTCACCACAAGTTTTTTAACAAGGGGAAAAGTTATTTTCCTTACTCTTATTTTCAGAAACTGATGAACTAATTTTGATAGACATTTTTCAAAGCAGAAAATGGAATATTTCAGCCCAGACTGAGTAGCACTAAAACAAACACAAACTGGTTGTAGGAATGTTGGGCAATTTCCCCATACTGTGGCTAAAATTCTCTCTGCTTCCTTAAGCAAACATCCATTAGAGTCAGACTTTAGTCCTACAGGATTTTATGCATATGGCTATGAACAATAGCATCTCTTTAGGAAATAATTCAACCTCTTCCTCTATACCCTTTTGTGTTTAAACCAGACAAAATTATGCTATAATTTGACACTTGTAAGCTATTTGTTTTAGACAGCCCATTAAGTCAAAAGAATTTTATCTGCCTCAAACCCACTCCTTTAAAATATTCCAGTTTGCACAAACCCAAGTAGCTGTTAAAGAAATAACTTGGAATTTAATCCAATGTTATATACCTCTTCCATACTGTCATAATATTAATGAAATAGGTGTTCATAGAATTCTGCTGAGGAAAAACATCAAGAATGTGAGTTTAATTTTCCTTATATTTAAGAATCAGGAAGTCATTTGTCATTTAAAGAGCTTCATAAACTCAAGCAAAGTTTAGGGAGCAGAATCCTAACCCACAAATTGTGTGCTATTTCTGAACTGTAATTCAGGTTATGTGTTTCAAACAGGGAAATGTTCCAATGTGAACAAGGAAGGGAATTGTCTTTCATCTCAGGACAAGGTAGATCTCTTTGATTAAATAAATAATGGCTAGAGAAGTTCAAAGTCTTGTGTTTGTCCAGGTGAAAAAATAATGGGTAGATTGATTTTCAGTTAGCAAGTAGCACTGATGAGAACTAACTCAGCCTTTGATGCTGATTAGCATAACAAAGGGAAAATACAGATGATACTTCAGATTTCTTTTGTAGCAAATTACTGTGTCAGGATTTGGATGATAATCAGGAGAGATTAATAAGATCACTGGTATTTTGGAGTACAGTTTTAGGTAGATGTGATTGAAAACATGACTGCAGGGTCAGAATGTTCCCCCATGGACCTCCAGCATGATGCTATTGTTCTCCAGTTTTCTTCTGCTGTGTTGACTTCTAAACAAAAGCCTTTTCCCCATGTGAGCAGGAAGAGCTTCAAAATGTCTATTAATGGGTGGCTGCTGCAAATATGGCTTTTAAGCAATAAATCCAAACTCCCATCAAATATGTATTTAAAGGGTTTTGGTTTTATTTGAAGGCATCTCTTTCCTGTCTCTTTCCTTCAGCTCAGTAGTTATACAACAAGGTCAAAGGTATGTAAAATCATCAGAGAAAAAGAAAAAAATCTGTTTGAAGCCTGGAAGGTTTTAAAGCTTTGTGTCTTAGCTCCATGACTGTTACTAAATCATTTAGGATTATCATTCTACTTTATATAGGCTGCCAGGGAGATTTTCTCCCAAGTCTGAATTAATTTAAGGTTTTCAGTCATTAAAACTGATTCATATGGGTCATTGTATATAGATTACCAGAAGCACAAAAATTATATCAATGCTTATAGAATTGCCACCTATTGAATGGAATGGTATTTAAAAATGGTGTTCAAAAGAAAGATGAAATTATATTTGAAAAACATTAATTCAGATCTACCACAGAAAGGTTAGGATATGATAAGAACAGGTTCTTAAGTAATTTTCTTCTTTGTTCAATTCCAAATCAAAGTATTATATATAGCATTATACCAAGTAAATGTGATTGGATAATTAAAACAATTTTGCAGCTCTTCACTTTTATTTCAAGGCTAGTTATGTCTTCAGAGTAATCTCTCTAAGTGACTGTGTGCATTTTACAGCTGACATTTCCCCTATTGTTATATCTTCCACATAACAAGAATCATTTTTCTTTAATGATCCCCTGCATCATTCCTCAGCCAAGGAGAGCTGGATTGGCCCAGCACTGTCACCTCTTACAGCACAGCCAATTTCATGCTAATGAGAGTAGCTGCTGCTCAGAGCAGCACAATGCAGGAGGTAACTCTTGTCCTGTAGCTGGGGAGTCGGAACAGGAATCACCATCCTGCCTCTACTCTCAAGACAAAATAAGCAAAATCTCCCTAAAATCTCCAGGGGCATCCTCTGCTGTCCTCCTCAGAAACAGACTCTGCTGTCCTCTCCAGCCATCTCCCCCAGTCCCTAAGAGGCTGCAGCATGATGAGCTGGAAGACAGAAAACTGCTTCATTCAGCATCCTGAAGGAATCCTTCTGAGAGGGTTGGCTGGGCTGTGCAGTGGGATGAAAGGGACTTAGGGATACAAACTGTATGGGAAAACTGGGAAAGAAAACAGGAAAAGAAACCCCCAATGCTGCCCATATGATCTTATGGCCTCTCACAGCCCTTGTCAGCTACTCTTACCTATCTGAGTATACTGTTGTACAAGCTTACTCTCTGTCTCCCACTAGACCCTTGTGACACTTTCCAGCCTCGCTAGTCAATGCCATGAACAGAAAATGGTTCACAGGATTGAGAAACTCTGTCACATCTATTGGCCATTTTTATCATACAGTAACTTTCAGTTATGCTTTCACTACAGTGAAAGCCATGAATGTTGAGGAAGATGACTCTGTGTGTATGTGCACACAAAACCCACATCTATATACAAATGCGATATGTTTGTAGGAACAATTTGGTAAATCCTGCCAGATTTTCAAGAGATCAGGAAAATATTTTTGCAAGAGTGCACTTGGATTTCAGTTAATGTTACTCTCTTGAAAGTATACCTGCTGCTGCCAGGAAAGGCTCATTTGTCTTAAAAGAAACATGGTTGGTTTGGGTCTAAAATTATCTTTGTAGGCTGATTTTATAGGAAAACATACATGCTGTGGAAGGAATAAATCTTCAGCTGAGCAATAGTAGCTGAACAATGTACAGTGCTGACTGAGAGCAAGGACTAAAGCAGGTAAAGAATAGGGAAATCTGTAGCAAATTGTGTGGGAGGGGAAGTTACCTTTTCCTTCAATATTAATTTTACACTCTCCACTATATATCTCTGTTATCTATATTAGTGCATTGACAAAATTATCAAGGGCAAACTTTTCTACTTAATTTTAAATTCTGTGGAAAAAGGCTAGTTTTGATACCAACTGACATTTGAGAAGCTGAATACACAGGATGGAAATGTTAAGATAATCTCAATAACATCCTTATTAAATTCAGGACTGTTGATTCACTGTGGCCATTTCTTTGGGTTCCCAATCTCTTGCAAACCAATACTTGCTGATTTTCAGGGGCTTTATAGGCAATCTAATTAAATGTTTTGTTATTAAAGCTTTATCTTAGCAGTGTAAGGAATATTAAGTTCTACCCTTCCCTGCATGCTGTGATTCAGCCTCTGATTTTTGCACATAATCTTGATCTGAAGCTGATCAAAATACAAATTGCTGGCAAAATGTGTTGCCTGCCTTCTCAGGTCTGGATGAGAAAATATCAGCTAACATGACATCATATGATTAAAAAAACTCCTTGGGGCAAATGCTCTGGCTCTTAGGGGCCAAGGAGTTGTGCTCCATCTCTCAGGGGCCAAAGAATTGTAGTGCTCTGGTTCTTAGGGACCAAAGAATTGTAGTGCTCTGGCTCTTACAGGCCAAGGAATCAACAGGAATAAATCAATAAATCAACTAAGATGAGCAGCAAAAGGCATTACTCGTTACACAGCTTGCTGGAGCTTAGAAGGTTAGACAAGACAGCAGCAAACAAAGCAAAAAAATTAATTGTTCAATTATTTTAGCTAAATTACTTTGTTGCCCAATGGACATTTGTTTTGTGTGGTATCTAATGGAGTTGCAGCAATTCAGATTCCAGTTCCTGGTGAGAGCTCCCAAGTTAACACCCCACACTATCTTCAGGGCAATAGTCCTTTTGAAATGACTGATTCTGATTAAAGAAAAATTAGAAAAGAATTCATCTTTGTAGGCTAAAAAGCCACTTTTAATTAGCAATGGAAGAAGGAGACATAGACACTTTTTTTGTTTGTATTATGTTTTATTTACTTCAAGATTATCTGTGATAAAGAGCTGTAGTCCTGGAATGGATAATGGTGACAAGAAGTGGTTTAATTTCTGTGAGAGATCTCCCTGCTCTTGTGTGCAAAGGTATAAAAAACAACTGTCAGATCTTAAACCCTTTTTCTACTTTAGTTGATGCCTCTGGAGATTTAGAAGTCAGTTCTGGGAGATATTGAATACCCTCATTTTCAGACACAAAGTATTGAAACTTTTTGGAACAACACTTGACTGGGGCTTTTATTATGCTTTTATTATTGTTTGCATAATATCTCATGTTACAAATGCATAATAAAAATCAAGATGAAATGATTGGTAACCTAACTGAAAGAAAAGTCCCTGCATTATTATTGGCTAGGACAACTGATTACTAGGGCTTTTGATCCATACTGAAAGCTGAAATGATCACAGAATTTGTTGCTGAAATCATATGTAGATTTTGTTCCTGGTATAATTTTTATGTGACAAGACTGAAGGATAAAAGAGCTAGCAAGTAAAAATTCATTGTGGGGTGAAAGAAAGCTCCCCAAATAAGACACAAAATAGCTAGAAAAAGTAACGCCTTATAAAATATTTTGTGGCAGCTTGACACATTTCTCAAAACTACTTACACATCCTTGACAATCCAAACAGCAGGCTGCAATACCAAGAAAAAAGAAAAATAAAGAAAAGCCAGAGGAGTAAGTGTTTCTGTTAAATTCTGATTTTTAATCTTGAATGCAGTGGGATTAAAAATTCCCCATGCTCAATTTTCCTTTAAGATGCTCTAAATTATATAAATACACTTGAAAATTTTGTTGTCACAAAATAGCTTAGTATTTCTTGCTCCATATTGTAAATCTTTTTTACCATCCAAAAATATGTCAAAGTATTACAAAGCCATCATTCAAGTCAATTAATATCCTCATGTCACAGCCTCAGAGGGATTGTTCTTTATGTAACATGACTTTAAGCATTCGTTTCCCTTCCTAGACAGAACTTTCTGATGGATTTGGAAAAAATCCCCTGTGAAAGTGATGAAGTTGAAATACCATTCAAACAGAAATATGGTTAATGATCCAGCACCGAGATGATGGCAGAAGGAGGAGAGGGACTCTTCATCAGCAACTGGAGTGACAGGACAAGGGGGAATGGCTTCACACTTAAAGAGGAGAAACTTAGGTTGGATATAGAGGAGAAATTCTTCCCTGTGAGGTGCTGAGGCACTGGCACAGGTTGCCCAGAGCAGCTGTGGCTGCTCCATCCCTGGGAGTGTTCCAGGCCAAGCTGGATGGGGCTTGGAGTAACCTGTGCTTGTGGAATGTGTCCCTGCCCAGGGCAAGGGGCTGGAATGAGATGATTTTTAAGGTCCCTTGCAACCCAGGCCATTTATGATTCTATAAGAGACACATTTTTCTGTCATTGCTACAGCTAAGCTTCCTGTGAGTTTTCAACCAAAAATGACACCATGTCCACAACATCCTGAAGCCAGTTCTGACCAATGTGAAGAACATTTTGACATACATTTGGATTTATGTCCATATGGAAATCTTCTAATTATGTAGTGTTAAATTCCTGTACAACCACTGATTTATTTCTGTATCCATTGGATATGGTTTCACCTTTATACAAAGTCTACACATGTCCAAAGTTCTTTAAAAAATAATGTCCTCTCTTTCCACTGTATTCACATTTGAGATGAACATCTTTCCACTAGGGAACTCTTTCTCAAGTGAAGGTCATATAATGGTCAGGATGATGTTAGGCAGTAAATCCTATGGTTGGCTATAGGTGTAGCTGTAACTTCATTGTTATAAGAAATACTGATTGTAACACACACCTCAACAAGGTCAGGTGGTTCTTAAATTAAGTTTAAGAAAATAAGACTGAGGACCTACTGATTAAAAAACCAGAACAAAACAACTAACAACCCAACCTTCCCTATTTACTTTTTTCCTTAATAAGACAGTTTTCCTGTCATGACAGATGCTTTACAGATGGACAAAGCTCCTATTTTTCTTTTCCTATAACCAAATGCCACCAATATATTTGTTAAGATATGAATAATTATGCTAATGTAAAGTGTAGGCAGGTGCAGGAGCAAAATATTTTAATATCATTTATGCAGAAAACTATATAAAACTTCCAAATCATTCCTTTTATAGCATTTCCAACACTTGTTGTTTGAGATTTCTGAGTAACACCTGCCATAGGCAAAAATAAATTTGTTCTTGCTACTCTAAGAGGAACATTTTCAGTGGGAACAGTGGTGTAAGTCCCTTCTCCAGAACTAATAAACTAATAACATTAAAATTATGAGAACTTTCTTTCTGTCTTCAGGGCTAGAAAGTACATGGTATGAGAAAGGGCTGAGGGAATTGGGTTTGTTTAGCCTTGAGCAAAGGCTCAAGAGTGACCTCATGGCTCTCTATAACTAGCTGAAAGGGATGGAGAGAGGTGAGGGATGTCTCTCCTGCCATGGCTACAAGGAGAGGAGTAGAAGGAATGGCCTTGAGCTGATACAGAGAAGAGTCAAATTGGATGTTGGGAAAAATAGTTTCCCTGTTAGGGTGTTCAGGCAC
>NW_008674141.1:0-12072 GCF_000695815.1 Acanthisitta chloris
TATTTAGCATTTTCCAGTGGGTAGATGCAGATAAAGCAGAAAGAAAAAAAGAGTCAGGAGTGCTCCTCTGCCAGTTTTATCCTTTACTCAGTAACCAAATTTAGAAAGCAATAATATTCTGAGAAATGATTTTATCACTAAAGAAAAAAATTCAGAGCAAATACCTTTTTACAGTGAATCTGTGATTATTCTCAAATACAGTCAAAATGTAAAGCACCACTTGATGTCACCATTGGTCTGTACCTTAGGAAATCTTTCTGAACATCACAGAGAAATTATAAGTTCAGTTAAAATATTTAGAGAGTTATTATGAAGTTAAGTAATCACTATCTATTTGTTGGTCCTATTCAAAATACTGAAAGGGCAGGCACACTGAATTTGGAGCACATAAAGACACCATGAGTAGTCATTTGAAAGGGTGCAGTGTATGCTTAAAATCTGTCTCTTTGAATAAGGACATTTACAATAACCGGTAGAGTAAATCTGATCCTTACAATATATCATATAAACATTACTACTATCCAGCAGTAGAATGAATAGTAAAGGAAAAGACTATATGAACAGAAGAAAGAGTACCTCTGGAAACAAGAAATTAAGAACTATAAGGGTTAATGAATGTCTGAGAAAGATGTTTGCAATCTCTCCTGAAAAAGTTAGGATCCTGTTTCCTAATTTAGGCATTAAGAATAATATTCTGTGTTCAGATTACATTTGATTCTAACAACTATGATGAGGTTGTCTTGTGGTGTGTTAATTCTGAACATTCATTCATTTATTTAGGGATCTGAATAGAAACTTAGCAGCTCAGGTTGAGGTGCAACTTTAATGGAACTTCACTATTTATAAAATATTGCTTACCATTAAAAAGCTGAGTTTTGTCAGTAGTTGCCATGTTGTGAAACTAGAATTGAACCTAAACTGAGTGGAACATATGAACTGTGAAATCTGTAATCTGGACAATATCATAAATAATGGCAACATTGTGTACAGGACACCAAGTAGCATTCAATGGGGTTGTATTTTCCAGCAGCTTGAAACCAGAATGCATCCTATAGCTCTCCCTTGGCATGAGTTTTATTGGTTCTTAACATATATAACATGATTTCTCTTATTGATAGTTTTCCTGAACTTTTAAGTGGTTAATAATTTTACCTATAAGCTAGGCATATTCTGTGGCACCAAGCACTAGTTGAACCAAGTGTCCAATTAATATAATGCATTCTTACTGCTCTATTTGAATACTTAACATGCCACATTCTCCTCAATACAATACTGCACATGGCTTGTATAGACCTGCACCTCAAGAGGTCTATGCAAATATAATTTTTATCCACAAATTATTTTAGATTATGTGATAAAAACAATATTTCCAAACTTCCCATCCACTTTCTATCTGCTCATTGGCTGTAGGCTAGTGCTGCCCATTTCTTGATTTGTGTGGTTGCAATCATAGCAGGCCTGGATAGCAATGACTTTTCTCACAGACAAGGAAAATATTTTCCAGGGAAGTACCAAAGCAACTCTAGCACTGGGTGCATGCTAAATATGTGAAATTTGCTCTGAAGTAAATGGAAATTGGAAGTGTTCAGGAATTACTAGTATTTTTCCTTTTGCAGTGCTGAACGAATAAGCTAATTCTATCCAATTTCAAGCTCCTTTCAGCATAATACTTTCAAAATTGCAGCTCAGAGTTTATCACTTGACTCTCATTTCAATAAAGAGAGGCTAAAAAATCAAAATGGACAACGGGCAAAAGGAATAAATTTGGTTAGCAAGCAAAAATAGAAAAATGAGTAAAGAGTGAAAAGCAAATTCAGAGACAGTTTGAAATAGAACTGGCAGAAAAATGGAATAAAGATGCTGTATAATACATACACACAGGACACAAACTATTTCTTTGCTAAAAAAGTTTCTTAGTCGTAAATAAAGTACTGTATGTCAATACATTGGTCTGTATTTGATAAAAGATATAAACAATACTTTCAAAAAGGAAAAAAATTGCTATTTTTATCATATATCTTAATATAATGTACGCATTAAGTTAATAACATTACTGTATTCTAAATAGCTTTCTAACCTTGGGAAAATTAAGCATTCCAAAATCATCAGACTCCCTACGCTTACACATTATTTTTCCTGTATCATATCATAGCATAGCAGAACAGGCCCAGTAATTCAGACAGATAAATCTGGAGTTTGGGAGGCAGTATCACAGAGATGCAATATACTCACATATTTTTTTACATTGTCCCCTCAAAATGTTAGCAAACATTCTTAGACACTTTCCTTCAGTGTGTGTCTTTCTATGTACAAATGGGCACATGTATGTAGGTTTATGTGTATATATACACACATACATTCACATATAAAGTGCTTGGATAGTCACAGGGGCAAAGTTGTAATTCTTGTTTTTCTTTTATTTTTTAAGAGATTTTTCATTTACTGATTATTCTTTCAACAGGGTCAGACAGAGAGGAGTTTATGGGTTTTTGTCTATGCAACAAAAGTTCTGTGTGGAGAATCTGAACATCTATAACTCATAGGGAATATAATTCTTCGACTGTGAATAGAAAACTTGAAGAACAGCGTGAAGTTTGACCTAAGATTCCCCATTTTCAGCTGGTTCAAAAAATGTGTTACTATGAACTGGAGGGGTATTGACAGGGATGACCATCCTCAGGATGGGTATTTTCCATCAGGGGTGAGTTCTGTGTATCAGGGCAGCATTCAAAGGACTTGTGCCCCAAGCACAGAGTATGACAAACTTTAAAACCATCACGTAGAAAACCTCAGCATCTCCATTTGCATCGTAAAAATGAATAAGATACGGGAGGTGAATGCAATATCACTTTGCATTCTGAATTGTCTGAAATCTACTTAATCTCTTTCTGGTAGCAACAAGGCCACAGAAATATTAGTTCACCAAATATGTCCTTCCTCTCACATCTGAGTTAATGGATTGACAGAAGAGGAAGTGGGGAGATTGTTCATGTCTTTCAGTATCCTCTTACAATGTAAAGACATGTAACTGAGTGGTAGATTTTGTTTGCTGCTGATGCTTCCAAATGGATTCAATATTTTCCACTTCCACAGGTATCCCTGACTTTGGTTTCTACTACAGAGCAAGGTATGCAACCATAACAGAGCCATCATCATCGAGCTGAACTGAAACTCTTATTAATCCCTTTCTGGCTATTATTGTCATATTACTTTTGAAATGAAAATTGCAGTTGGTTTATAAAGAAGTGTGAAGCCAAGGGAACTGCCCTACTTACTTCGTACATATGTGTGTGAATCTAACACAGAATCTGCTTTGTCACGGTACATATTTATTTGTTTTCTGTGAAGAGTCAGAAAACCATATTTTGCTGATACAGATGTTTGGAAAAAAAGCAGTGTTAGTTCCTAGAGATGTATAAAGAAGGAAAAAACCTCCTTTTAAATTTATTTTATTTTATGGAGGATTTCGAAACCTTGGAATTTGATTTCTTTCTAGATGAGAACAAGGAATGACCCATCTCTTCTGAATCACAGTCTGTATGAGCCTTCAATTTGCAGCAGACCTGTATATGCTTCTGGAAATAAATTATGCCACAGAAATGTTTGAATTCATCTTTGTCAGAGGCTGCCAAGACAACAATAAATTACGGAACAGTAAGGACATGCACACCCTATGCTAAAGGCAGAGAGCACAAGTGCCTAAGTACCACCCCTAAGTCTTTCAAAGCCTACGGGGAAGCTGGAGAGGGACTCTTTGTTAGGAACTGTAGTGATAGGACAAGGAGTAATTGGTATAAATTGAAAGAGGGGAAATTTACATTAGAAATTTAGATTTTAGTAAGATGTTTTTAAAAGTGAGGGTGGTAAAACACTGGAACAGGTTGCCCAGGGAGGTTGTGGATGCCTCAGCCCTGGCAGTGTTCAAAGACATGTTGGATGGGGCCTTGGGCAGTCTGGGCTGGTGGGAGGTGTCCCTGCCTGGAGCAAGATGAATGGGGACTAGATGATCTATAAGGTCCATTCCAACCCCTTAACATATTATACTATGAAACTATGTGATTGTGCTGATTCAGAAAATCAGAGGCCACACACCAACATGAGTGGATTGACTGTGTTAAACAATACATGTTGTTCTTCAAGGTCCTATTGATTAAATACATGTTGTGGGAGTAGAGACAGTTACTGGAAATTTCGAACATTTTGTGAAATATCAAGTGAAGCAGGCAAATCAAAAAAGATACAGACTGTTGCTATAGGCTCAGATGTCTTCCTGAAATCCCATGACAAGCAAGTGATATGTTGGATGCAGGACTGACTGACACACTGCAGCTCACCATGTATTTAAAGAATAACAAAGTTGGCTAGGCAACACACCTGACATAAAATAGAAATGCCGCAGGGCTGGGATGTTGAAAGCATTCCAGATTCTACTTTCCAGGGAGAAAAAGCTTAAAATTTTATCCTGAACAAAACCTGTGAATGAAAATGGGAAGGAGCAAATCAAGGATTGTCAGTCCACTCCTTTGTTCTTAGAACAATATTCTTAGTTCTTCAGGACATATTAGAAAGTTCCATACAAGATGACTATTAACAGCAAATACAATTACCTTGTTCAGAACATTTTGCCAATCCTATATCAGAATACTTAATGTGCATAGGTATGAGAAAGGATATTTGACAGAAGTTGGCTGAAAGGAAGACACATGATTACCATACAGGCTGCCAGTAAGTACACTAATGATAAGTGAAAATGAATAACTCAGCTCTATGGAACCTTGAGCAGCAAGGCATTTTCTGTGTACTTCAAAACACAAGGGAGGGCTTTAAATGTTCTGGATAGACTGGATCAATAAAACCAGTCTAAAAAGAATCTGACATCCAATAGTCATGCACCCTGTCAGGTATGCGAAGAGCAAAATGGAAACCATTGATTTGTTTGTCACCAGGCTTTGCCAGATAGCAAATTTTTCTGAGCCTTAGATGTGCACAGATGTTTACAGACAGACATTTTACAGGGACCAAATAACTGAAAAGTGAATTTCAACTGGACAAAATTTCTGCGAACAGGAAATGTCAGAGAATTCTCTGCATACCACATGGAACAAAACGCCATGTGCTTTTTTTATGTTTTCCTTCAGAAATTAAGAGGAAGAAGATAATGTAAATTGTTTGTAGCTGGATACATAACTTTCTGAAGTGAGGCAAATATTTTCACTGATTTTAAGGAGACTTTAGTTTACCCTTTATTAGAGATTTTAATTACTGACAAAGGCTGTTCTGTCTTATCAGAACAATTTTAGACATACCTTTACATGAGCATCCCCAAGTGAACATGCTGAGTATTTGAAGCAATTTTTCTATCAGGAGGAGATTGTTACAGTGCTAGTGCTTCAATAGAAAGGACTCTGTGGGATATGAAACACTCAGCATTTTTAATAAAGTTCAGTGCATTCTTATTAGAGGTGGTAGTTCATTTAGATCTCAAACTTTGTGTTTGCAGTACTTAAGGTGGTTTTACACTTACCCATGCTGTATGTTGTTTGTTTGTTTGTGTTCGTCTCTGACAGATAACTGTCATATCTACATGCTTCATAAAGGAGCTACTTAAGAACAGCAGCTCTTTTGTGTTTGATAATCTGAAAACAGGATTCCCTAACATACGGCATTACTTTTCTTTATATAAATTTGGTCAGTCAATACACTAACTATACAATGTATTTTTTCATTCAAACCCAGGCTGATAACCCGTATTTGCAGAAAGCTTTCACAAGTGCATCTGAGATATCACTATTTCCTTTACTTCTGTTATCCACACATTTTGCATCACATGATCTGTCCTGAACCTAATCTCAGTGATAATACTTAGTGATGTAGTAATTACCTAATGAAGATTTTGGGAGCTAGGAAAGATTTTTTGCAGGCAGAAACATAAGGGGATAGTGTTTTAGAGGCTATGCATGGCATAAATATGGAAACTGATGAAGGAAAATACTGTGATATTGGCTGACATAGAAGAGGACAAGGTGAAGGGCTCTCTCCTTTATGAAGAGGATAGTAGTTGATATTTTTGCTCTCATTGGTCTCTAGTTTTTCCCAGGAGGTCTTTCCTTTAGTTTTGAACGAGGTATGAACTATATAGGAATAAAGTATGTTTTCCTTTGGATTAGAATGATGTAAGAGTTAGTGGAAAGCAAATGTAAAGGAGAGAGGGCAGGTGAAACCTCTCTCTTAAAAATAACTGGTCTTCAGGAGAAGAATCATTGTGAGCATCAAACAGAGTAGATATTGTAACTAATGTCAGGAAAGCAAATAGTGTTGTGAATAGGAGCAGAATCTGGAAAAACACATGTTGAAGGAGTTGAGGCTTAACTGTAATAAGATGTTGATTAACAAGGTCAGTCTACCCCAATGTGTAATAAGATAGGGAAGGTTTCCTGCATCCTTTATTTCTATTTTCCCTTTTATTAACTTCAGAAACATACTTTAAAATAAAATCCAATTACTGTCTTATAAGTAAATACAGAAAAACCTTTTCAAACTGAAATGGTAATTTTAATGCAAGATGAAACAGACAATCTGGATACTGGATTTCCCTCTTGCTTCATTATATTCGGTCACATGCTAAAGATTTTTCTATAGTGTTTCCTTCTCTGTATCTTAATAGCATCTGATTATAAATCTTAGCAAGTATGTTTTATGGAATAGTGTCGATTACGTCGATTTTTATCAGCAACAAGAGAAACTAGTGTGTCTGTTAAACTGAACTGTGTAAAATAGCCTGAGATCTGAAGACAGAAGTATTTCTCTGTCAAGCTAGAGTACTATCTTTTTTATAGGATGAAAGACTTCAAAACATACAGAACTGGATTACTACATTAACTGTTTCAGTCATTAATTACATTTCACTGGAATGTTCCTCCTGTCCCTCATTTCATGCTTAATACCAGTTTCACACATTTGATGCTCCTTATTTCTTGGTTTGCAAGATTCTTCCTGATGTTCCTTGAGTTGATTTTAAGGACCATGATCAAGTTCTCTCTAATCTTCCTGCTTGAATCTCTAATCCAAAGGCAAGTTCCCAGAGATCCAAAGGAATCTTGCAAATTCTTTTTGTACCCATTTGATTTTGTTGAGATTATTAAAATGAGAACAGAAGGCTGTGACATTAAGTGTACATACATCCTCCATGGACAAGAATTTGAGTCTTGTTTGAATGTCAGCACTAAAAACCATTAATGTTAAACTTACACTTAATGTAAATATGAAAACAAAACTCCCCATTTCCAGTGTTTGCTATTAAATGCCTTTAAAACTAACCCTGATTTTAAAACTTGTTTCTGTGATCATGAAAACTCACAATTGGTACCTGATATTACAATGGAGTACTGAAATTCTTTTCTGTTTTGGTTTTAGTTCAGCTATATTTAAGTATCCAGTGTATGGTTATTTGTGTCAAGAGGTCCAACACTTTAACTCCTTTTTAAAATCAAGTATGTTTTAATAATGGCATTGGAAAGAATGAAATTGAGCAACTAACAGTGTCTTTCCTCATTGTTTGGGATTCTAAAATAAATATAAGAATGGCACTTATTTTATAATGCTTGCAAGGAAAGGTATGACACCAAGAACAGTAATTAAAAAGAGATGGGGTAGAAGTCATGTCAATATAAGTGGACCATATTAATCTGGAAGAATAAAATATGTTATAGTAAAAAGGAATCTGGAAAAGCACTATGAGAACTTGTTAAGGGAAAATTGCTAGAGGGGTCTAAATAATGAGGAAAGGTAAAATCCAATACTAGTAGAGTGAATGGTCTTGTTACACTTTGTCTTTTAGATTCTTTGGAAGGCAATGATTATCTTTCTGGAAATGGATCAATCACCCCCAAGGCAATCTATTGTACATGAAGAAAACCATTCAGTGAGCAAAGCAGCTGCAGTAGGCATATAGACTACCCTTTTCCATGCTAATAATTTTAATTGGGCTATATATTTTCCTCAATATTGCATTTTCCCTCTGACTTTCCATTGCATTTACATTTTATTCATTATTTCTCAAACATCATTAGTGGGGAAAGAAATTTTTTGAAGATGTGATTAGGCATAACTTCAGAGATAAAATGACCATTTTGTTTTTATAAGGATTGTAAGTAGGTCAGCTCTGCAAACGAGCAAGCTTGGCAAAGCAAACTTTGCTATGGCCAGGCTGTGTTTTCCTTAGTCCCTGAAATATCAGCATCCCATCTGCACAGACAAGAATGCAGAAATGGAGCTGATGAATTGGGAATGCTCTGTGTTGATTGCTACTATCTTTGGTGTTTCAGCATGGAACCCATGAACAACAGGGTCAGAAGTAGATACTGTAATGGACAAAGCCTCAGTCAAGGTCATCTTGTGGAAATCAATTACACCTCTGAGCTAATAAAGACTGAAAAATTTCAAGACTTCCTATGGGAGTTGGACTCTTCAGTTTGCAAATGACCCAGTTTAGGATCTGGACTTCCAGCTTGCAACATGTTGCAGTCACACAACTGATCTTTTAGTTTCTTAAACTACAATAAATTCTTTTATTCTACATCGCAACTGGGTTTCCATTAGGAAATTATGCTATATTTTTTTTAACTGAAAATATTACTTTGATGTGCCTGCAGTAAGAACAGTAATTGTATAAAATTGGTCTTATATGTTTAGTGGCTCTGTGGTTCTCTGCTGTATCATGTAATACTAAAACACTTTTATTGGAAGTCACTGTATTGCTGGTTTTCTTGCTTGGCCTACTTTATCTCTTTATACTGAAAAGACAAAGAAAGAAAAACTGTATCGAAGTTTTAAGCAGATTATGCATCTCTTCAGATCTGTTGAAATTCAGATGGAGCCTTCTAATTCACATTAATTGCTTCGATTAAAACACTTAGAAGGATCACAAATCATTAGCTACATGTACCAGACTACTCAAAATATTTCTAAGTAATGCAGATCAGCACATCTTTAGTCCAAATGTCAAGAAAAATACCAAAACTGATGTACTGAAAACAATTCTTACAAAAAATTCTTGTATAATAAATCAGATCTAGTCTACAATAAAATCATTAACCACAGTTCTGTTCCTCTGCTCTGAAGTGTAAATCACCCATAATGTTGACTTATTTTAAGTCAGTTTGCATATAAAGTGGAAAAAAGGATTTAGTGAAAGTCTAATGAGAATTAAAATAAACTCCTATCTATATCATTACTCATTTGATAGAATGCATATATGTTGCAAGACTACATAAAATGTAAAACCAGGAAGATAGATCTATCTAGCAATGACTTCTTATGATCTGCTTCTTATTTTATGCACATACTAAAATATAAGCTTTGTAAAACTCCTTGTTTTAAGATAATATTGAAAGTGTAGTTTCTTCACTAAAACAAAACATGGTTTTCATTTAGCCTGACAATGTTGACTCAGGAATATGGAATATTAGTTTCAGTAAGAATGCATTGGTTTCACTGTAAAATAAGGTTTCTTTGGTATCAGCCCTGGAGAAATGTATTGGTTTCAGCTAAAATGTATTGCAATGCTTTCACTAAAACATACAGACATTATAAAACTGCATATTGGTTTCAGTAAAAAATGTATTCTTTCCAATAGATTCATGAGGCTTTCAGCAAGAATGTATTGATTTCATTAAAATGTGCTGCTTGAGATAAACAAAAATTCAGTTAAAATGCATTGGTTTCTGTTAAAGCTCATTGACTAAAGTGAAGAACATTCTACACTGGTTTTGGGCAGCCTTAGGGTTTTTTAAACAGTGAGTAAAGAAGTACATATCAGTAATTGTGAAGGTAATTGAAAACAAAGTCTATTCTGTAACATCTAAAGATGCAGATATGCTAAACAAATTAGATTTTTATATCTCCATCCTTTTTGCATCTCTTGCTAAGTACAGACATAAATACACAGAAAAAGCATGACATTTTTAATTCTGATGAAGTTTTCTAATCAGGTGTGGAGTGTGGACTGTAATATTTTTTAACCTGTTTAGTAATAATTTGTTTTCCCATGACCACTTTTTGACCAGTTTGCTTTAAATCAAGTACAACATTTTCCTACTTTATTGACAACAGGTTCTTTTCTGCCTTTTCAGCAATGCCAGGCATTCAATGACAATGAAATTTATATATATTAGGAAGCTCTACTATTGCCAGTCTACTAAATTAGGGACAATAAATTTGATTGCTGTGGCACCTTTTATTATTTTGGAGAAGGTTTGTGTTTTTCAATATTTTTAAGTAACTTTACAGTTTACTTTTATACTGTCAATATAGTAGTGAGCCCACTGACATAGTGAAACTGTGAAATATGCATGAATATAACTGAACATCCCTTGTTACATGGATTAGACTGCTGTCCATCTTTGGAGCATTATCCTTTCCTTACACTGATGTAGAATTTACATGCAGAATATATTTAAGTATATTCATGGTGTAAATAATATCAATAAAGTTACAGCTGCTTAAAATTAGTTCTGTAATTCATCAGAAGAAAATACGGATTACCATATTGGGTTGAAGAACTAGTCTATCTTGCTTTAGTCTTGTATCCAAATGTGGTAAATGCCTGGACACTGCTAGAAGGAGAGCCTCCAATAACTCATACATAACAGATTTCCTGAGAGGATGACAATGTTCTTTTTATGATTTTCTTTGTATATTTTCCCCATAACTCTGTACAAATTCTAGTGTAAAACCTGCATTCACAGTACACAGTGGCAAGGAGATCCACAGGTGGTCTCCATCCCACTCAGAAATGTTTCTTCTTTTGGGATATTGGCTTGAACTTGCAGCTTGTTGCTTTCACTTGTTGCTTGAATCATAGAATCATAAAATGGTTTGTATTGGAAGGAATGTTAAAGATCATCTAGTTCAATCCCCCTACCATGGACAGGGACACCTTCCACTAGTTATGTCCTGAACTGGAACACATAATGGAAAATCATACATAAGCCACATATAGCTTTTGTTGTCCTTTTTCTAATGAGTCCTATTTTATTGTTTCTTTGTATGAAAGTTGTTTCATAGCTCTGGTTTTACACATTGTTCTGTTTTTTTCAGTTCTGCTAAATAATTTTTACCGGTGTGAGGACAAGGACTGTACATTGCACTCAAAATACATTGGTACCATGGGTTTGTCTAGCATCTTAGCAAACTGCCTTTCTTTTCCTTTTTTCCTTATGTAAACCCTGTCTTGTGCCTCTTGAAAAGAGGTGAACTTACCTCTCAGTTTTCCAAATGTGTTTTATTTTCAAATGTTTTTCAAACGCACTGTTTCATAATACTGTGACACTACTGTAAGCATTTAGATTTTAGGCCACTCTTTTCATCTCTCTTGGTGGAGCCAGAAAAATAAGATCTCATGCTGTGGTAAAAGTGTTGAAGTTGCCTGTCTGAAAGATAATAGGTTTTGTGCTGTTTAAATCTGTCGCAACAAAGGGATTGAACTGTTTGTTTCACAAATCAATTCAGTTTGACAGCACTTTTATGCATTGATCTGATGTCAAGGGTCAGCAACTCACTCTGTAAGAAAGAGGGTTTTTGCCAGCCTTCTCAAAAGAATGAGTCAATAGTTGCCCCTCTTAATTCCCAGGACTCTGGTTTGGTACAAACTTTTGCCAACTTGGAAGCACAATATATAATTTGTGAGAGGAAAACACTGCATATATGGATGATGCTGCAAGAGATTCACCATGTATTGAATCACATAGGATCCATGAAGACAGCCTGAATTCACTAAATTGACTCAATATGGACATTATTATTAGCAGAGCAAGAGCAGTGCCTGGAAAGAGCAGTGCTGGAGCGTGTAATTCCAAGCTCACTTTCTGACTGTCACTGGACCTGCTGCTTGTTATGCCACCAGCTATGCAGGGACCATCCCAGTGATAAGCAATTCACACTGCAAGTTTCACAGAAGCTTAACTGCTGCCAATGTTGACCTGCGCAAATCTATGCTCCAGACTCCTCAGGATTATTTATCTATTGATAAAATGTATTTATTATATTTATTAATATCTTGTTTATATATTAATT
>NW_008674141.1:12089-34271 GCF_000695815.1 Acanthisitta chloris
TAAAAAATCATTGCTGAACAACAGGCTACACTTTGGCTTAATACCAAGGCTTATCCCTCTGTTTAAGAAAGTTATAGCTTCCACCAGAACCTGGAGGTTTTCCCAATAGATAATAGATGATAGTCCAGCTCTTTACAGGCTGTTCAGCTGAACTGGAACTAAAGGACTAAAGTACAGCAATACACTCAAGATATTTTCCCCATAGAAGCTACTTTTGCCAGATTCCCAAATATTTCTAAAAGTAATAGTCCACTTTGCTGATCAACCCATAGTGAAAATTTCCTAGGCCATTAGATTCATTGAATGTCTGACTTGCAGCTGCTTTTCATTCATGAAAATGTTGCAGGTAACTGCTTTAAAATATATTGAAAATTTTACTTTGAATGAGAATACCCTTAGAGCAGAACTTTTTTTCCTGAGAACTAAATCTCCTTAGACATTTTTCACTCTGCTTCTTATTATTGAAGGATATGTGACACCTAATCAGCATGATCTCTAAAATTGTTTGCATGGTGTTTGCATGGTGTTCATATAATTAGCGTAGCAGTGTCAGTGCTTGATACTATCTGTCTGTAGACATCTTTGAAACTAGAATTTCTGTTTTTCTGATGCAAACTTATTAGCAACTGTAAAATAGTGCTCTAAAATTGCCAGAAATAGTGGCTTCCAGACGAAGTTCAGATATAGCAAGTTGAAATCAAATTTGCTTTTCTTTGCATAAAATTTAAGGCTACATACTCTGAGATCCTGTTGGTATGCTTTTTACTTAGAAAGTTCATAGCTCTATTTTTTATTGGTAGGATCTGAAGAACACGGAACTTTGAAGAAGGGACTGGAAATAGAAAGTAAAATTTATTAAACAGTGCCTCTCTCAAGTTATTTTGTGCAAGTCCTTCAGCAAGCAGACATAGTTTCTTGACAAGTGGATGCATAGGAACTACTTAAAATATCAAGTTCATTCAAACCTACAATTGCTTTTAAACATAAACTAGTTTGACAGCTTTTAATTAGCTGTGCAGTCTCCTAGAAGGAAAAAAATCAGATATAAACAGCTGGGCAGCTCAGTGGGATGTAGAATATTTAAACCAGGACATACAGAGCAAGGATAGAAAATGAAATATAGCAATATACCCTTTCATTGAACAGTGTTATTAATTTTTGGCACAGCAGAAAAATGTCATTATATAAATAGGGAAATTCAACAATTTTTAAAGGGCTGGAAAGAAATGTATTCTTCAGGAGAAAGAAAGGATTAAACAGATAGAATAACTGAATAAGGAAAGTTGGAAAAAAGATAGCAGTTTAGAAAGATGTGTCCTGGTTGTGGCCAGGACAGGGTTAACTTTTGAAGCAGCTAGGAGGGGCATGCCAGGACCCTGGGGTTATTCTACACCACCTCATGCCATGCTGAGTGGGTGTGGGCCCCTACTGGTTTGGCTGGTGTGTGGCAGTAGGTTCCATGTGGTGAGCAATTGTGTGTGAATTGTTCACTTTTCTTGTACACTCCGTTATTAGTATAGGTGGTGTTGTTTGTTTTCTTAATCCATTGCTCTTTCTAGTAAATTGTTCTTATCTCAGCCTATGATCTATACGTTTTTGTGCTCCCAGTTCTCCTCTCCATCTTCCCTCAGAGGGAGAGGGTGGGGGGAGTGAAGGAGAGGCACATGGTATTATGGCACTAAATTGGGAAATACCATTCCTAAACCATGATGAAATAGAAGACACATAAAGGGTATCTATGAATATTTTATATCTCACTGCTGTCAATAAAAATATGCTCAATCAAATCAGGGGAAAACTTTTTATTTCTTTTTCTTCAAAACTCATTCTGGAAAACATACTTAATGAATCTGAGTTCATCTTGTTAAATTCTGTGCTCTGCCACATGCTCAAGGAAATAGAATTGCATGATTCAAATCACAGTTATCAATAGAGCAACTATGAAGACAAATTTCCTTTTCACTAGTTAGGCAAGGCTATAAAGAGGAAGCAATGCTCCTGTCCCATGGTTTAGGACCAACCGCATCACCAGCTGAAGAAGAGAATTTCCTCTCGTGGCATAGCATTTTGGCAGTGGATCAACTATATAACATGCTTGACCCTCTCTTGCTCTACTTCCATGTGAAGCTTTCGTATGACTGTGGCTGTGCATACAGACACTGCAGTAGAAGCTTAAAGAATAAGCCTAGTGCTTTCTAAGTCTTATTGAATAAAAGTAAGAGCACATAGATGTAAAAGAGTTTTCATATGAATTGTTAAAATATTCCCCAGAGGGACAACTTCTGTGTGCAGAATTTCACAGCATAGAGGAAAACAACAAACTGAAACTTCACAGGGACATTAAGTATCTTTGCCTCAGAGGCGACATGAAGTCAAATTGTGGAGCACCGGGAGAAAAACTAAGCAAGAACCACATTGTGCAACACAGTCAGTGATGTATGGGGAAAATGACTTTGAGCCAGGAAAGAGTTTTGCATTTTAATTACAGATACTGAAATAAAAAAGTATTACAGAAAAAATAATGATAACAATAATGATAATTATAATGATGATGATGACAATAATGTGCAGAAGCCCTTTAAAATAGAAACAAAATCCTTTCTGTTAAGTGCAGAGAGATTTTATTTCTTTATTGAGTGACTGCAGATTCTTTCTATTTACTGTAAAGTACTCTACTTATATTTCTCCCTGGCTATATTTAAACCTTTCCTTGTCTGTAGACTTTGGACAGCTTATATCTGAAGAAGTAAAACAGAATAACCTTTTTCCCGCAGAGGGATTCCTATACTGCAGTGACATTATTAACCATAAAGCACTCTTGCACATTTCACACCTGGACATCTTAAATAGAGAATGAATTAAATCATGTTTCCACATCAGCTTCTCCTGATATTTACATTTCAGTGATGCAGTAATAGGAAGACTGAACACATTGAAAGCCTCTCTTATCCACTGACTGAATGACATATATTTGCTTTAAAAAAAATAGTCTGGATTACAATTGCACTCTCTTAAAGAGCCCCTAGACAGTGTTTCAAGTTCTAGAAATTTATCTGAAAGAACAATTTACTTAGATAAACTGTGGTAGACAACTTGTCTCTGTAGTATTCAGGTGAAAAGGGCATAAACAGGGTAAGAATACCACACAGTATTTCTTGGAAAGAAAATATTCCTTTGGTTTTTTTTCACACTGAAGGAGAATTTGCACCATTTTGTATTTAAAAGTATATCTAGCAATTGGAATTTCCCATGAAAAAGTAAATCATATTATATATAGTATTTTTTAACTCAAAACTACTCTCACTCTCATATTAAGACCAGTACATTTTAGCAAAGCTTTTAATACTGTCTTTCACAGTGGTTCAGTTCTCAAAGAGTTGTAGTAAATGGGTTAACACCCCACTGGTGTCTAGTCATTGGTGGTGTTCCCCAGGGCTCAATTTGAGGTCTGGGTCTCTTCAAGAGAATTTGAGTGTACACTAAGAAAATTTTCTGATGAGACTAAATTAGGAGAACTCTTTTTTTTTCCCTTGAGATTAGATGGTCTTTACAGATAGATCAGAACACTGGGAAATCACCAACCATATGAAATTTAACGAGGACAAATGCTGGATTCTCTACCTGAAACAGTGTAATCTGGTAGATGTATATATAGACTGGGAGAAATGAGGTTAGAATGAAGCCCTCCAGAGAGGAGTCTGTGGGTTTTGGTTCAGTATGAGTCAGCAATTCAACCTGATAGCTAGAAGGGTAGGGTGCTCAAAACATGGTATAGCTAACAGATGAAGAGAAGTGATTGCCTCACTATGCTCAGGATTGGTGCAGCCTCACCTGTGTGCCATTTAGGGTTCCACAGTATAAGAGGGATATAGAAAAATTAGACTATGTCCAAAGGAAAGCAAGAAAAGTGGTGAAAGGACTAGAAGGCAAGATTTTTTAGGAGTGGCTGAGGATACTTTCTTTGTTCAGCTTAGCAAAAAGGTGACTGACATAAGATCTTATTGCATGAGGGGGAGTGGAGAGGGAGGTGCTGTGGGTACTGGTAGGTGAAACACTGTGTGTTCACAGCCCAGAAAGCCAAACACATCCTGGGCTGTACCAAAAGAAGTGGTGGCAGCAGGCTGAGGGGAGTGGTTCTCCACATCTACTTGGCTCTCATAAGACTCCACCTGGAGTGCTGTATCCAGGCCTGGGGCCTGGGATGAGGACTTGTGGTGAGTCCAGAGGAGGGCCATGAAGATGATCAGAGGGCTGGAGCACCTCTCCTATGAAGATGGGTTGAGAGATTTGGGGTTGTTCATGCTAGAGAAGCAAAGTTTCCAGGGTGAACCTACTGGGGCCTTTCAGTACTTAAATGGTGCTTATGACAAAGATGGGGTCAAACTTTTCAATAAGGTCTGTTGTGATAGTGCAAGGGGTAATGGGTTTAAACTGAAAGAGGATCGACTTATACTAGATATCAGGAATGAACTTTTTTATTATGAGGATGCTGAAATACTGGAACAGATTGCCCAGAGAGGTGGGAGGTGCTCTATCCCTGGAAACAAGGTCAGGTTGGATGGGGCTCTGAGTGACCTGATCTAGCTGAATATGTCTCTGCTCATTGCTGGGACACTGGACTAGATGATCTTTAAAGGTCCCTGCCAGACCAAATCATTCTATGATTCTATGAGCTCTTCTCTCACACATCTGCTGATATGAGGGAAGAGATTAAAGTTATGTCAGGGAAAGTTCAGATTGGATGTTAGGAAAAAGTTATTCATTGAGAGGGTGGTTAAGAGCTGGAACAAATGATCACAGTCTCAAGCTTGTTAGTGTTCAATAAGTGTTTGGACAATGCTCTTAGGCATATGGTTTAACTTCTAGGTTGCCCTGTGTGGAGTCAGGAGTTGAACTTAATGATGCTCATGGGTCCCTTCCAGTTCAGGATATCCTGGTGGTTCTATGATTCTAATTTACTTGGAAATGAAGAATCCTCTGCATATGGATCTTCTTTCTTCAAGCATTAACAAATTAATTCAGATTTACAAAAATCTTTCAAATCATTTTCAGCCTCATTTATCTTTCTGCAGGCACTCATTCATCTTTGGATGTTTTGCAGAGAGATCAGAGTTCCGAGATGCTGCTTAATATCTTAAAAGGATTGATTTTCTGAAATATTGAATATCTGCTCTTAGAATATCTACCTTATCTTGTGAAGTGTGTCATGCTGGGTAGCCAAAAATATTCACTCTTCTTTTTAATGTCAAAAAGCAGCCTTTTTCTGTTGCCCTGAAAAGCATGACTATTTGAGAACAAACAAAATAGGAAAGAAAAAAGTATATAATTAAATGTTTATTTCTCTTATGATTTTTTAAAATAATAAGTACTCTTTTTCATATGTATTTAATTTTGTAGGATGGAAATTTTACTTACAAATGATACATAGTCATGGTAAAACTAGAACAGTCTTTTTCTACCAAAAAGATGTTATGAACATTTTTCTGATCAGTTCGTAGCAGGTCTTTCATTTTACACCAAATAATATCAGGTAGACTTAATGAAATGAATTCTTCATGGGTGTTAGAAGGGCACAACAAGGACATGTATTCTTCTGGCTGTTATATGGCTACATAAAATCAAGCCTTTGCTCAACTGCTGTTTTTATAGTTAGAGTGAACATAAAGAAGGAGAACAAAGGCTTAAAAGCACAGTTGTGCTATTTGCACTATGTGCTGTCCACTGACCTGTATTGACTCCTGGTGTATATTATGCAGCTCTTGTGCCATTCTGCTTTATGTTTTGGTCTTGTGGCCTCCCTGATGGGCTTGGGAAAGGGAAAATCACCCATTTAATGCATTCTGCACCTTGCAACTTCTGTTCTAATCTGTGTACCTCTACAGACCTCAACCATGGGGAAATCTTCACCAGCAGTCACCTCAGAATAACAGATTGGGGTCCCTGGTCAATATTGTCAGTAGCATTAGGTAATTCTGAACTAAGGTATTATGGAAGAATCTGTCTAGCATTTTTAAAATAGGGATTATTTTTCAAAAAGGAAATAAAAGCACAGCAATAAAGAGGAAAAAAAATTGCATAAACCCCTGGATTGGACCCTGCTGCTGACTTTACACTAACATATGCTGACTTTACACTAACACACAAAGTGTATTAAAATATTAATGTAGGATTAGGTGATACAAATAATAGGTCATGTTGAAAAAAGATCAAAGAGATTACAGGACATGTCTATTGAATTGTTTGACTTAATAGCTATGGTTGCAATTTGAAAGCCTTAACTGTGAGGTACAGACATACACAGAACGTTTATTTTTATGTTTTTATCTTAGGCATGATGATGACTCCTGTGAAAATCCTTATAATATGTATGAGTACTTTGTAAGATTTTTCAATATATTTCTTATGATACACAAATAAAATATCCATGTATTTTAAATTAAACCATATATTTTAATTGCAAATGTAGTGTGTCCTGAGTAAAGAAGAAATGATGACAATTTGCCCTCTTTCAAAATGCTTGATGAACTAGGACATTGTGACTCATTCCACATGAATGTCATTAATAAGAGAAACATAAATGCCTCAGAAATCTAAGGGAGTAATTTCTTTGTTCTGCTGAACTAACAATGTCAAGATGCTGGAAGCTGAATAGGTTAAAAAAATAATCAACAAATGTTCTTCTTTTATAAGATGCACTAAAGCCTTTTGAGCAGGTTAATTTCTACTTCATCTTTCAAACATTTATTTCTAATAATTACCACAAACCTGTTAAATTACCCATGCCTTTCAAAAACCAGTTCAGCACCTGTTTACTTTCTCAAATTTCCCCTCTTTCTCAGCCTCGGTAAGAGAAATCAAACACTGCACTAAACATTTCTCCCTGTCCCTCAGAGGAGGAACACGCGGAGAAGAAAAGCCTAGATACTGAATCACAGTGACAATCAGTTTTATATTTCTGCCTCAGCACCCTGGCATGTAGTTGTGCTCACTGATCTGGTGTTGCAATTTTGTTTGTCCTTTGCCTGCCCACAGTACCACCAGCTGGAACTAACACAGCCAGCTGCTACGTGCAGGTCTGCTTTTGAATACATGATGCGCTAAGAAAATAAACAAAGTGACACTCTAAACTTTTTGGTCTATATAACCCAGAATGTGAAACCACAGCCACATTGATACATTCAACTATTACAACATTCAAGCTTTGCTGCCTCTCATCAGTCTCTGAACAGTCTATTTCCATGGCCATTCCAAAGGTTAAGAGCTGGGATGGATTCAGCAGTTTAAAATACTTATTAAGATCTGGGAACTCTGTTGAAACTGCCATGCTGCCTAACTGCTATAAACTATCACAGGGTGCTCTACAAACATTTCTTGTACCTCAGTGTTAACCCAAGAAGACTTAACTACTAATGCTGTCTATAAACTATTAACACCCTTGCATTCTCCTGTCTGAAGGGTCAGTCTTTAAATCCCCAAACAATGTATTTATATTTAAAAACACATTAAGGAATAAGCTGTATGGAATTTGGCAAATGTCGAATTAAGCCTGCATGGATGAGTTTACTATAGCCTGAAAACATGGACATATGAAATATTTTCACAGGATTGTACACAGCTTTTTGTGTATAATACCTTATTTCATAAGGGAATAAATGGGGGAGGCAATAAGGTGGTAAAATTGCAAGCTGAATACCTAATTGCATTCAGTGCATAGGCTGCTCTCTTCAGCACATCCCGAGACTTTCCTGAAACCTTCTCCACAGTATATACCTTTTGGTCTCCTTTTCATATTGATCAGTCATTACTTCTCTATTTCCTGTATGCATGGGCTTGATCCAAAAGTACAGCATATCCCAGGCATCATTCAGGAAAAGTGACTAGAAAAGAGATTGTTCTGCATCTTACCTTATGTATAACACCAAATTCAGTGTGCTGTTGTCTCCTGGTTATTCTACTCTTACTACTTCATCCCAAGTGTTAGTAGATCAGAGGAGCTCTGATCAAATCTCCTTGTCCTCAGACAGGAAGCTGTGAAGAAAAAATTATTCATGTTTGTCAGAGGCTGGAGGAGATGTTTCCTGGCTCAAAACTACCAGGTGGGAAAGTGGTGGGGGAAACAGGGTGAGCTCTGCATAGGTGGGGCAGCAGATGTGCCCCTCCCCAACTCCTCGAGCCTTAGAAGGTAACTGCCAGTCTGCAAGGGTGTTGGTCAACTGCATAGCTCTGATGTGAGCCCTGAAATGGTGGTGGTCAACCACATGGCCTTGCTGCAAGCCCCAAAACAGGTGCCGAGAGCACCCTGGCTCTGCCTAAAGCACAGGTGCAAGTGTGACCTCATGCTGGGAAGGGCCCTGGGCAAAGGGAATGGATAAAAGGATGGTGAGACGTGTGCTACGTGACATGTTCCTCTACTGTGGATTCAAAACTGCTGAGACCACACTGGATCCATGGGTGGTGACTATATATCTCCTTTTCTTATCTGTCTTTCTCTTTTTGTTCTCCTATCTTCTACTCCTCAATACATAAATTGTAAGCATCTGACTTCAAACAGATGAGAAAGTCATGCTTCACCAGGGTGGTTTCGTAGCTGTGTCTGCTTTGTGCCTTTGCTGTTGGGTTATGCCATGGCAATCTGACAAACCTCTGGTTGTGCCAACACAGGGTACAGCCAGGCTGAATACAGGCAGTCTTGAGCTATCAAAAGCACCTGTGACCAGTAAACTGAGCTTGGTGTTCACTTGTCCTTTACATCAGGTGACATCTCATGGGGCTCAGCTGTAAGCAGAGGGCACTGAGAAGTATCCACTTAATGTTCAGTGGTTAGCTAAGGGCTTTGTTCTCTAAGGTGTGCTAAGTTAAAGTTTGTACTGTGTTTGGGTGCTGTGAAGTTTACTGAGTTACCTTTTGCCAAGTGAATATTCCACCCAGATGACCCAAAGTTTATAAGTAAAAATAATTTATTGTAAAACTTCCTGAGAATTGCACTATTTCTCCTGTGTACCACCCAGAGTAATTCAAAATTACCTTCCCCTAAATCTGCCAAGTGGACCACAGCATTGCAATGTTAGCCTCTCAGAGACACAGGATATAACTTATTTGCCATAAAAAAAAAAAAAAATCTTATAAAAGCCAAACTGCTGATTTTGTGGTAGCTTTGCAGGTGATATTTTGCAGGACAAAATCTCTGAATGGATTCCATTCCAAGGCTGTCCGAGTCTGCAGCTCAAATGTGGAGGTGCTGGCACTTCTCTCTCTAATTCTTTTTAATGTGAGTAAAACATATTTTGCTTGTGATTCATTCTGAGAAATAGCCAAGTTGTTTAAGCCAAAAACCTGTTTTAATCTACTTTCAAGATCAATTAAAAATGTGTCCTCAGGCAAACACATGGCATGGAAAATGTATGCCTCAAGGAATTAAAATTTAGCAGAGTTATAAATAAGGGGAAAGAGGATTAAAAAGCACTGTATCTGAAGGTAGCTGTACAACTATTTCTATCTATCATATTATAGAACACTGTCAGTGAGACAAAGTTAGTATTGATACAAAAGACCTGATTGCGCTTTCTGTTGCCTGTAGTGAATTCATGTCTCTCTCCCACATATGCATTTTTGCAAGTTCAATCAGATCTGGGAACTCACACTATATCCACTGCCCTCTGTGAAGTTTGCCTGTGTAAACCCCATGTTATGCCCATGAAAAATATTTGTGCAGTAAGAACTTTAAATGCCAAGGCTTTGTCTCACAGGTTCTTGATTTCTCCATGTTTATGCATACAAATTAACAACACAGAAAATTCTTGGTCACAGTGCATTTCTCCACATGCTGATGTAAGATAGTCAGTTGTTGCCACTGATAAAAGCATATTTGCCTGTGACTTGTCATGGAGGTTGCTAACTTGTCCATGTGACATATGCAAGATGACATATCCCTCCTCTACTGACCGATACAACAGTTCGTACTATTTTTAAAATCAGAAGTAAGATTTAAATGCCTCAGTAATTCACAAATCTTTACAAAATGTGAAGAAAGGAACTGTTGGAAAGGGATAGAAATATGGACACTTTTCCAAAGGAAAAATCTTTTGCTTAACTGCTAGCACCAGCACCTTGAACTATGTAGTTTTTCACTTATAAAGAGTCTCCTTAGGCAGCTTGCATGAGGTCTTTTCAGTAGCTCATCAGGAAATTTCTAGGGAGGTTGACAGGATCCTGAATGGCCATTGCCATTTCCAGTGACAGAAACCACTGCCTCTCATCAAGCCATAGGCACCAAAAACTACCAGGACATTGACTTGTTGGAGCAAGCCCAGAGGGGGGCTCTGAAGGTGATTAGAGGGCTAGAGCACCTCTTCTATGAAGAAAGGCTGAGAGAAGCGGGATTGTTCAACCTGGAGAAGAGAAAGATCCAGGGTGAGTTTACTGCAGCCTTTTAGCGCCTGAAGAATTAAAGAGAGATGGAGAGAGATTTTTGACAAGGACTTGTAGTGATAGGACACTGGGGAATGGTTTACACTGAAAGTGGGTAAGTCTAGATTAGATAGAAGGAAGAAAATCTTTACTACGAGGGTGGTGAGGCACTGGAACAAGTTGTTCAGATAAGCTGTGCAATGCTCCATCTCTGGATGTGTTCAAGCTCAGGCTGGATGGGGCTTTGAGCAACCTGTTCTAGTGGAAGGTGCTCCTGCTCAATGAAGGGGGGTTGAAACTAAATGATCTTTAATGTCCCTTCCAACCTAAACTGGTCTATGACTCTATACTACTATAAATTGCAGCTGTTGCTGCAGCAGCTTCAGAACTCAGAGAAATAATGGAGCAAAAAACCCCATATTAGTGCCTTCATATTATCTATATAACTTGTTGTGCCATTCAGTGAAAGATGTGGAGAAAGCACACAGACTCTATGATTTTGTACAGGTGATGTTATTTCCATGTATTTCCCTAACATTACAGCCTCAGTTTCATTGTGTACAAAATATATTTCTCCAGATGATGACATCTTTGGTCTTCTGTTTGTTGGAGCCACTGGTATACATCTATGTCAATAACCTAAGCAGCACCAAAGCTCGGCTTGAATACAGGTAGTATGCAATATTCTGTCCCCTGGCACAGTTTTACTCATGCCAGTAAGCACCTTCCCTGGCATTGCAAAATTGACTCTGGGGATAACCAAGGCCAGAGACCATTCACAATAGCATGAATAAAGTCAAACACTTTTGAGGAGGGCAAGAGAGTTTAGTTGCACAGACAAGTACCATTTGCTATCAAGGCCAGGGAACAGAGGCCACGTTGGTTTGCTGTCATAGACACTGCTGGGGTAGAAATTGAAGGTCATTAGGAAATACTGCTGTATCTTGATTACAAAGATAAACACCAAAACATCTGTCAGAATTTGGCAGATTCAGAAGCAAGAATTCTCCACACGTGTCATAATAGAGCATTTGTTTCAAAACTCAAGAAATGCAAAAAACAAAACATGACCGTATTGATTTAGGCTAACAATGCATCTAGCTCCATGTGATGCCTCAGACAGTAACTGACAGTAGAAATGTACAAAAGAGTGAAGGAATAGGGAAAGCAATGTGTGACTGAGGGACTATCTGAGGCAGAACTGAGTGTTCAACCATGACAATCCTTCAAGCACAGATCCCCAGTCACTTGCATGATTCTCTTAGCAAGGTCGCCACTTGATTTTAAATAAAATGCCCTACAAAAATAAAATAAAAATTTTCTAAAACTTCTTTTGAAAGAAAACCAGCCAGCCAAGAATTAATGATCTCTTGTCATTAATGTACCTCAATGTACTTTCTCCTAGAGTAATTTATAAGGCTTAGAGCATAGGTATTTTCCTAGTAATTTCTATAACTTCCTTTGCTATTCTTCAAAACTGGACATCTACTTCTGGGCTACCCACACTTTTATTGCACACTGGATAACCTAGTTCATGCTTAAGCAACTTCATTCAAAGGTAAGCAGGTTTGGAACCATCAAATTTTCTTTTAATAATCCTAACACAAACTATAGATACTCAGGTCTCCTTTTTATTTTCTGCTGGATTCAAGCCATTTTCTATTGTTTAGGCTATGTGATCTGTGGAGCAAATGAGACATGACTTCTTATCTACAAGAAAAAGCTGTCTGATAAATCAAAAAGATGAATAATTTATAGCACAGGAGCAGAGAAAGCAGCATTTCACACTGTTTTTCATGCAAAATGTCACATGAATTCCAAATGGACCAAACAATTTGTGCGCTTGAGACTAAATTCACTGGCAAAAATGGAAAGACGAGGGAGGAGAAGTCTCAGTATTGTTGTGTTTGTAGTTTCCTCAAGGAAAGGGATTATGATCCAGCTATTCTTTTTTTTCCTGTATTGACTTAAATGGAGAAATAAATTAAAACTGCAAAAATCAATGCAAAAGAGTAATTATAAAACACATTCAAATAGCATCACTACTGCAAATAAGCCAGGGCTTGTGCTGTGCTGGTTTTTTTTTCCCCACACTCAATTTCAGTCTGGTTAGAGGAAGACTATGAAGTTATTACTGTCTTGTTTCATAATCAGACATTAAAAAGTCCTGCAACTGTAGAAATGTGATTGAATATTATTGTTGTTACTGCTGTGGCCTTATGTTGCCAATTGATTTACATATAACCTCACAGAAGATAGCTTAAAGGCTCTCAGTAGATGACTGAGCAAGTTTAGTATGCAATGGACAGACACACAATATATGTCTGAAATAAAAGCAGCAGAAAGCAGCAACAATAACATCCCCAGGAAAGAAGGGATGTTATTAATGCAACAGGGAGAGTGTAGACAGAACCAAAGGGGCCTCCAGTGCTCTGTGAAGCATTGAACAGGTGGTCGCACCTCGCTCCCTCCCTCCCAGTAACTTATTTGGGCTTGGTGTTGCAGCAAGTCTCTGAGTGCAGATCTGGAGTCTCTTGTGTCTCCTCTTTATGAATAAACTCCAAGACAGTGATTTTATGCATTAAATATCCCACTCTTTGCCTCTGTTTCTTTCTTCCTTTTCATAGAATGACAAAAAGATTTGGATTGAAAGGGACCTCTAAATATCATCTAGACCCACTTTCTCTAGATCTAGTGACTTTACACTAGATCAGGTTGCTCAAAGGCTGATCTAACCTGACTTCAAACACTTCCAGTGATGGGAACTTCTATGTGCAATCTGTTTCACTGTATCACCACCTTCACTGTAAAAAAAAATTCTTCCTTATGTCCGGTCTAAATCTGCAATCTTTCAGTTTAATGTCATTGCCCCTTTTCCTGTTGCTACAGGCCTTGGTGAAAAGTCTTCAACCTTCTTACAAGCTGCTTTTATATAATGAAGGGCCAAACCAGTATTTTGTGGCAAGAGTTCTTCCCATTTAACTTCATATAAGATTACATAAAGCCAAATGTTGTGCCTAATCTTGAGGACTTCACACAGTTGAAATACATTAAAGACTTGGAAAATTAAGTTGGTCACTTTCATAGCTTTCAGCAGATGGATTTTTTGTGTATGCTATGATACATTTCTCTGCAAAGTGAGACTACTGTCCAATATTTGATTTATCTCGGCTGTAAATTTTATAATGATGGGAAAATGTTGCCTAGAAAACCTCAGGGATTTAGGAAAAAACAGCCATCAGGAATTCTGTTCTTCCCAAATACTCAGGTTCTGCTTGGAAATATTTAAATACTTAATATATATCTGTGACTCTTGGACAAGTACAAGATAAAGAAAAAGCAGTCAGATGGAATAAAATGAACCAAATTAAAAAAGTTATACAGATCATATTGAAATTGTTATTTTGTCACAATATTTAAAATACTTCTTTTAGTTCGATTTTGCAGTTTCTGAAAGAAATTAAAAGCATGTAAAAAAAGCACAAAACTGAAATGTTCTTTCTACTCTTCATCAGTAGAGAGCACTGTTAGACAGCAACAGCTTGCAAAACCCTCTCAAGCTAATCAGGCACTGAATCAGTGTCTGCAGCCAGTGATACAGCACCGTGGGTAGTGACAAAGTCAACTTCAAAATGGGAGTAAAAAACAAGATTAGACTTAGCATCATATTTTAAGCAAGTATGAATGCATTTTTTCAGAAGCTGATATTACAGACTTAACATTAGTAATTGTGAATTCAGACACTTAAACATCTTCTGTCCACATATTACTTCCAGGGAAGGAAAACCAAAAACTGTTCACAAAGCTGCACTTAGAACAAATGCAATGCGTATGATGAAGCTGTATGCTCGTCCATATCAAGATGTCATCTGAAGATTAATAAGAATAAGAAATTAATTAAATTACAGTGGCAAAGGGAATTAAATGAAAGTATGAAATGCATGGTGCACAGTAGTCATTACTGGCCATGTTTTGTGCTGGATGGTGCTCCATGCTGCTTAATAGATTATCTTGGAGTTGAGGGAAAATTTGCCACCATTTATCCTACAGTTTTCATATGAAGAATGGTAAGACTATTCAGGCTAGTGAAGTGAATGAGAAAAGACAATTCTCTTGGACATGAATAACCTAAACCATGGTCAGGGTTAGGCACCTGAACTACATCCTGTCACCTTCAAGCAAGTCTTGATATTTTATAAACTTTTCCTGTTGCATAGACAACTAAGCGTAAATGCATCTCAGACTTACACTAAACTGTAGTTTAAACCAAAAGAAAACTATCAAGCACCAGATAATAGTTTCCCCCTCTCCTTAGCATATCACTAATAACATTTAACAAGCTTTCTTATCGTAAAAACCAGAACTGACATCAAAAATCAGACTAAAACTTTTGGATGTCTCTTATCACTGTTGTCAATGAACTACCAGAATAATACAATGTGGAATTACTGTTTGAGTGTGTGATAGCCACTCCTCAGAGTCTGGGTACACTACAAATGCCACATGCAAAAATCTACCTTATGAGAAATAGTTTCTCAATAGTTAAATGCAATTAAGTACACAACCAACATACTCAACCTTTCCTTCCCTTTGCTTTCTGTGTTCTTAAGCATTTTATGCAATATGATTAGACAGATGTGCAAACAAGAGTATCTGAAAATGTGAGGAAAAAGATTAATTACTTGCTCCAACTCTTGTATAAATCAAGGAAAAAGCTTGCAGCATCTGGAGTGTTGTAGGATCCAGTTCCTGCAAATAATCAGGAGCTTCAGATAAAAGAAATGCCTAAAATGAAGAAGAATTTAGGAATAATTTTTTCCTCTTTGTGACTTATTTCCCAGCTGCTTACTGGAAAGTGCCTTCTTTGGGCTATCTTTTATTAGGCACTGTCAGATGAAGTAGGACAGTACAATCTATTAGCATATTGGTACAACTAGTATAGCACTGAGTACATTCTGATGTTAATTTTAAACACTTTGAGGCTTTAGTGCTTGAGGCTAGCTCTCAGTCCCAAGTCTGTCTTGCCAGCAGAGGAGTGATCCATCTGCTCGGCACACATCCCTACCTGACATCTGCCTGACAAGGCTTACGGCACAGGACACAACCTCACCACATTCATGGTCTTGGCATTTGAACAGCATGCTCAGTGCTAACGTGCTTCATCTAGGAGGGGATAGTATATAATTGTGCTGTTTGTATATGCTGGGCACCCAGATTCAGATTCACATCTGCTCAGGTCAATGGTGGTGGAATGAAGATCCCAGCAGAACTTGACCCCAGATTCCATTCAAAGGTCCTGGCAGTATTCTGGCAAAAGCCATGAGTGAAGCAGTCAGAGCATGTAGATTATGTGAAACTGCTGCAGACAATGAAGTATTGTCATAAAATCCTCCACAGACATTTCAAAGAGATTTTTTCCATAGTTTGTGCACAATATACCACTTGTTTAATTCACATAAGGGAACTTCTTGTATGCACATTTGAAAAGCCTTTCACACTTGCCTGAGCTATAGAAAAACAACAAAAAAGGCTGTCTTTTAATGTCAAGACATGGTATTTTTACAGTATCCAAGAGGAAATGACCCTACCACAAGAGGATGGTCCCATCACCTGTGTAACACAATGGTGTTCTTGTGGAAGCTATTTATTGAGAGAAAATTTCAAAGCTCTTTCCTTGAAAAGGCAATTAATATCTTCAAAAATCTCAGTAAACCTCTTTTCTTAAATCCAGAGTTTTCATTCCATTCTGCCCACAAACATAAGGAGCAGATCCTTCCTCAAGGACCTTCTCTAACTGCATCCCTCAGGTTTGAATGACTTCTGCCCTGACCAGTGCAAGGTGCCTGCTATAGTGGTGAAAGATTGCTACCTTTCGGTCACCATTTCACACAGTTCTACAGAGGTGTGTTTCAGCAGCACAAGATTTGGTGACAGAGTATCATCAGCCTGGGTTTTACACTTTTCCATGCAGCTGAGCCAGACTGCTTCCCTGACCTTGTATTTCTCTCCCTCCTCTCTGCAGAGAGCCTGGTTCTTCACTGTCCCTGCCTTCAAAACTTGCCACTGTTGGTGCCAGAGACTTCCCAACTGCTGCTTCTGCCATCTGGAACAGCCTTTCTATATCTCACTGCTTCATTGCCCCTCTGTCTCTGTTCAAATCTCTCTCCTTTCTTCCTCATCTATTACTACATCATTTTTCTCTTTCCCACTGCTGTTACTTATTTTTTAACTCTCTAATGCCCCTTGGGCTCCAGCTTCCATAAAATATGCTGAAATAAGAAATAGCTAATTCAATAATGCTTGATATTTCTTCTGACAAGAATCTGGGAAAAAAAAAAGAAAACAGGAAATAAATAGAGGTTAGGCTGTAAATAAAAGAACAATTAGAAAAATTCCATGACTGCAGTAGTACTATTATAAAGAGATTTCTCTTATTTAAGGGGCAGTTCATTATAGTGCAGCCAGAAGTAGGGAACTCTAACATTTCTGAATGGCTGTGGTGTGTTAAATCCCACTCACTCTCTGTTCTGCTTTGTTCGAGCAATTTGTGGTAGCTTGGAGCTTGCTGCTCCAAGCACTGGACTCATCCCAGTCCAGTGCTTGGAGCAGCAAGCTTCTGAGCAGCTACCTGGTATTTATATGCCTTGGCTGCTTTTCCTTGCCAGGATGCAGGATTCCTGAACCTGACCTGCATGACAGAGAACCAAAGCTCCTGAATACATTGTCCCTTGCACTCCGAGGAGCACTAAAGCAATGCAGAGAGCATTCTGGTGGAGTTCTGTTCCAGCATTACAAAGCAGAAGATAATGTCCTGAGGAAGTAGATTTTCATTATACAGAAGCCTCTCTGCAACAAATGTAGAAATATGATAGTTTGGTGATGCCCCCCTCAAAAAAAACCCCATGTCTGAATCTTTTAAATCCTTGTATTGATTATGTGGCTCGTTTTATAGTTCAAGAACACGACCAAATGTGTTCCTATAATTGTGTAAGTAGTATGGAATTTACTGCCTGAGGGCCCTGAGTATCAACCACTCCAGAATTTTCCATGAAGAAAGGCTCAGTAACAATTTACAAAACCGCATATGGCACAGAACACATAACATTTTACTATTTCTACAAAATGTAGATGTGGGATGCCATGAAACATAAAGGTGTTTCATATGGTTCTCTGTATATAGTGGGACAGGAGGACTCTGCAGTATGGGTTGTGATCCCTGTGCCTCCCTGATTGCCTGGATGAGGTGACCTCTCTCAGCTATCCTTTGACTGTATGTTCACATAAATATGTGGATGAAATCTGGTGCATACTGCAGTCCCACTCAGTCAGGGAATATATCTCCCAGATCCCACACTGAAATCTTAATTTTTGCCTCCAGTATTCACAATGAGAAAGTTCAGTTTTTCAAAAATTATTTGTGATTTCACATTCACCACAAATATGCAACATATTTCATTAGCATGGATATGTGGAAAAGTTCTGCCACCCACAGTGTTCCAGTCTGGGTTCTGTTGCAGCAAACAATTTTCTGGGTTGTTTTTTTTGAGTAAAGTACTTGAACAAAGTTCTCATAGTTAAAGAGCAGATGTCAACTTATGCCTACATTTTTTCTGATCAAGTATGCATGTTGTCTAGGCCACTATCACACTTACAAACATAAATCCAGTATTTGCTCCTAATATTTGCTCCTAAAATGACTACATGTCATTGGTAATTTGCACTAATCTTTAGAAGATGAATGCACATGTAATTACATAAATTGCACAGATGAATTATGTTTCTTTTCTTAAAATGTCACCATGTGTACCCTAAAACAGACATTAAATTCTAACTTCAGGACAAATTATACTTAAAGTATCCCATAGATCAGCTAATCACACAGAAGTGAAAAAATCCCCACTAATGTGGAAAATAAAAATTCAAAGTTAAATTGCTTCTCACATAAATGAAAAGTGGCCTGTTTATTTTTATTGACACTATATATCATTAGTTACTTCATTTGATAACATGAAGAAAAATGGAATCAGTTTGTAACAGAACACTGCTGTGAATAACTATGGTGTAAGAAAGGAATCTCTAGTGTGGACACATTGTTCCTCTGAGCAGGAATTTGGATGAATCACGTTGGTCCTCTCAGGATTAACTCTTTAAGTATCTTGAGTCAGTATGCAGGGCTCAAGCAGAGAAGCAGGGAGGCCATTTCTGCAATGTTAGGAGATGTGGGAGGAAGAAAACTGCAGGATGCTCAAACAAGACTTGCAGAGGACACAGATAATGCAGAAAACAAAGGAGGAAAAGATCATTATTCATAAGTTGTTGAAAACTGGTAAGGCATGCTAGTATCTCACAGGTGATTGGGTACTACATACTAACATAGATCACATTGAATCTGATGGTGACATATCAAATATATCATACTTAACAGTCACCAGGAATGAAGCATGTGTTTTTGTCTTTATCTGCAGTCTCTTAATGATGTATATGTATATTTATATAATTGGTCTTATTTCTTAAATCTACTTGCTCATCGTTCTCTTCCATACATTCAAGATGGGAGACAACTGGCTGAGAATCATTCCTTGCTGTGCCATATTCACTGATTCACTGCAGCTCAGTGACATCTGCAAATCTGTGACACTAATGCAAAAATTTAGCAAAGCAAGACTAACAGATTGTTGAAGAAAATGAGCTTGTTTAATATTGCCTTACTCAATGTCAATGCCTAGGAAATAAAATTTTCAGAGAATCAAGCTTCAGTCTTTATGAGAGTGTGTGTGTGTTAGATCAAAAAAGCATGCAGCAGTCTTTGCAGTTACTTTTTTGTTTTCAAGTGTTTGTTGGGGAGGGTTCAGCTGCAGCACTGTCTGTATAATTGCACTTGTTCCCAGAGTCTACTTTTGAGTTGATTGCACTTTCCTTGTTGAAAGGGCACCAGAATGAATCATTTTGTCTCTATCAGTAACATAGCTCTAGAGTTTTCTAGACTTCAAGACAGCATTTAGCTTAAAAGTGATAACCAGACCTACAGAGGTGGTAATAAAAGGACAGGAGGATTCAGGAGGCAATTTAATTTCAAGCTCTGCAAGGGGATATGGACCATTATGTATGTAGATATTTGCTAGATAATGAACCTTGTTCATTTCAAAAGAAAAATAAAAAAATCAGTGAGTATCCATCAGATAGAAATATTTTCATCTACCTTCATAGCCCAAGCTAGACTGGAACGACCAGAGCGTATAATTCTATAGCTCATTTGCTTGATGCTCCCAGTACCAACTTAATGCCACTTTCAAGTCCCTAACAGTACAAAACATTACCCAAGTAATTCAGTCCTGAATTTTCAAATTAAAGGGTTTTGGGAGGGTTTTTTGTTTGTTTGTTTTTGTTTGGGTTTCATTTTGCTTTTAGGCTTTTTAAGTGTTTTGATTCAGGAGTCTGTCTCATAAATGGTGGGATGTAGCTACACAAACAAATTAGCACAAAGGAAGCTAATGTGTGTATTTTCAGCTTGTTAAGTGCTATGTGATATATATACATTTGCATGATTTTATCCCACAATACACAAAACAGTTTATCCCTTGTTGAATATGGAGTAGTCTACCTTGCAATTTAGTTTTCAGAAAGATCATGAAACACCAGTTGTTTTTAGTTGCTGATTCTGTGAAAACATACACCCACAATTTGTGCTAAAGGGCCACTCTGCAGCAGGCAGTGATTTCAGATTTTGAACAAATTCTGCTCCTGTCACTTTAGTGAGTTGTACATTTCTGAAAATTCTAGCTCATTCTATTTGAAAAGCTAATTGACCTGAATTTTTACTTGCCTTAAAAGAAAATGTTTCTCATCTATTAGTTAAATATAGAGTTGTATTTCATTTTTATTTTTATTAGGCTGTGTGTCTAAAATGTTTTCTGCTCAGATCTTTCACAGCTCAGCAAGTCACAATACCCTTTTGCTTCTTTGATGGCAAGAAAATTCTTCAGTCTAATTAGAGAGCTCCAGATTCAATATGAAGAATGAAATGGAGGATAACCTGAAATCTGATTTTGTTTCATCACAGAGATGCAATTTACCAACATGAAACAGAGATTTAAAAGAAGAACAAAAGGTTTTCACTACAAGTATTCTGTATAAAGGAGTTAGTTATCTACGTGGAGTTCAAACTGTACAGACAAGTTGGCCTTATACAGTAATTGTGACCTTCAACACCATCCATCTGCTACAGTATAAATTAGAAACCATCAACCAAAGGACCCAACTTTCCACTGATGAATTCATTTAGATATCTTCAGTTCTAAACATTTCTTCTGCAGTCTATGGTTCTGTCTAATTAATTGGTATCAAGAGAAAAAAGTCACAGGCATGTTAGATGCTTCCTTCTCATTTCTTTTGCTGCACTATGACAGCTCTTTACAAAATGGAGGAATTATAACACCTCAGTGAATTGTAAGAATTCAATAAAACAGGATGGAACAAGTGACATTGAGGCAGAAACATAGGTGCTCAGCACACACATAAGGTGCCAGGTAACATTTCTAAAAGTCAAAAATTTTGAGTGCCCTCATTTTCAAGAATCTCAAAAAATGTCTTATATATCATTGGGAAAGTTTTAACAGATGTACATTACTTCATATATACTCCTTCAAAGTCAGAGCACAAATCAGTTCTGTATTAGTGATGTTTATGGATAGCAGTGTAGCTGTGCAAATTTAGGCATGATAAATATCCCTACCTCCCTTCCATGTTTCATTTCTTCTCAAGAAAAATACCTGACTACAGAATAGTATTGTAATGTGATAAGTAGCTTGAGCTACTAAAAAAGGATATGATTTGTCCCTGAACAAGCCCTGCTGAGAGGAACAGGTAAATTACTATTGCTTTTCAGGTTAGCTTCCTAAAAGTTTAAAGATTTAGCAAAAGAAAGTTGGGACAAAGGTACCCAGCTTCTTTGGCACACCACCACATACACAGACTTTATCAGTACAATGTTTTAAGTAACATTTTCTTACATGACTATGGTGTCCTGAGAAACACTGAGGGCTCTGGACAGAAAAATCTCAAAAGAAAAACCCAGATGGTGCAGCTGATCTAACAGGCCATCAAGCCTTTCTTGAAGTATTTTGTCCTTTAAATAAAGAAAACAAACAAACCCTCAGTTAAGTCTGCTTTTAAGAGACTCATTCTCAGCAAGTAAAGAAACATGCACCAAACAAGTGACAGTAATCAAAGCATTGCAAAGGAAGCATCCAGAACTACCATGGAACATACTGAAAGTGAAAAACCAAACATATTGGGAGAGGCTGTTTTAGCAGAACAGATGCCCACTTGTTCAATAAATTGCCTTGGTTTGTATGTTTGTTTTAAAAGAGAATCTAAATTTCTTGGATATAGTTGCATTTTAAAAGCTACTCATCATGAATAATAAAGGAAATATTGCTGTTGCACAGTTTCAGAGTAATGATTGCCTTCCATACATGGAATTCACTATGCAGTAAAGTTAATGTGGACTTTAAAAGGATTATTTCAAGTACTGAGACAGTGCTGAGGAGTTCTGTCGTGTCAAACATTTGTTTGGGTGCAAGTAATTAGGTGCTCTGCTAATTCCCTAGTCATATATAGAGAATCTCCTTTTCTTAAATGTGTGAGACCAGCTATTCACTTACTGAAGAGTTGCAGTAGACAGAGAGATTGTTTGGTTTGGAATCTCAATTAAAAAAATGCCATTATTTAAGTGTGCATTTTACTTGAGTAAAAGTACCTGATATTTGTTATTCT
>NW_008674141.1:34284-40535 GCF_000695815.1 Acanthisitta chloris
AGGAAAGACAGCTTGAAGACTCAATTGCAGTATTGGTGTAATTGCAATGTCAGTTGTCCTCAACAGCATATGGTGGAGTTCTTCCTTCAATAAAAAGTATAAGAAATGATCCATTACTGTGATTTAGATATTTCCTCAGATTATAAATAAGAATTAATAGGAACAACATACTTAATATCACTGCTTATAAATTTGAAGTGGCAATTTAGAGTTAGAAGACTCAATTGCAGTATTGGTGTAATTGCAATGTCAGTTGTCCTCAACAGCATATGGTGGAGTTCTTCCTTCAATAAAAAGTATAAGAAATGATCCATTACTGTGATTTAGATATTTCCTCAGATTATAAATAAGAATTAATAGGAACAACATACTTAATATCACTGCTTATAAATTTGAAGTGGCAATTTAGAGTTAAAATTTTGCTTGGCAGGCTAGATCTGTGAATCCCTCTTTAGCTCACATGCAGTAATTTGGATTACAGAACATAAACAGCACTTTAATCATTTATTGGAATATACTCAGTAATGAAAAAGACATGAAGAGGGAAGGTGTACATTATCAACATGCAATAAGCAAAAGAAGTAATAAATGCCCTAACCCTAACTTTGATTTTCTGCTAGGAAAGAAAATACATTTTCTTTCATCAATACTCTGTGCGAAAACTTATCAGTATGAGTCTCATTCTCAGTGTTTAATGTTGTTGGTTGTGAAAGATGTGCACAATGACGTTTTTCATATAGCAACAAGCTATCTAACTGACCGTTGCCACCATTTTATAATCTCTAGTCCACATGATCTACTTTGTTGGCATCAATATAAAATGTCATATTGAATTGAATGTTAACATTAGAACCATACTGAATTCTTCATAACTGGGTTGGAATGAAGTATCAAAGTCACACTTGGCACACATCTTGTCATTTACGGTAGTTGAGACACACATGAAAGTTTCAGAGATTATTGCTAACATGCAAACCCATTTTGTTGCCAAATCTTTTGAATCCTATGTTCCAGTTCCTCCAGGTCTGCAAGTATTACCAAAGAAGAAAGGAATAGCTGGAAAATAAAACACTGGAAAATAAATCACTGGAATGAGAAATAAATTTGGATTTCAGAACCTCAGAGAGTTGGAATATTTAGGATTGTGGCAATTATTGGTCCATTATAAAAGTTGAGCCTACAGAATTCAGAATCTCTTTAAATAATTGAGGAGATTAGTGTCTAATTAACAAATATTTCTACCTCAGTCAACTGTGATTTGCGTAAACTGATGCGCTTAATACAAAAGTCTCATTTTGGAAACTGCCAACTAATGAAAACATTATAGTACCACTGAATAAGATAGAAGTCTGTGAAAAAGGCTTTACTCAAAATATAGTAACTCCTTCACCATTTCAGATGGCAATCTAATTAGACACTTCCATATGCAGTAGTATAAATTTAACCTGAACCTGAAAACTAGGCACATGCGACATCTGTGTTAATTATACTCTGACAATTATTCAGTTAGTAAACAGAAGCAAGCAAATTAGTTAAGAAAAAGCATGGCAAGAAGTACATTTAGTGAAAGTCACTGCAAATAAAATATTTTATATCAGATGTAAGTTTATAAAATGTACTGTAAATATGTCATGTGGGATAGATAACAAAGTAATTTTATATATTTGGATACTTAGATTGCATCAAACATCTCATGAAGTGGAAAACAAAATGTTTAAGAGGATTGTAACTGTAGTTGCTTATATAACTGATATAAATCACCGTATTATTTTTAATTCCTGGTTTCTTATGAATATGTTTTAATCACAGTATAAAACGTAAATCAAATAGATGGTAGAGTTCCCATGTTTCTGCTAACATGAATTTCATGCTCAATGAGAAACATAACTGAACTCCTGAACTTTTGTCACCCAATTTTACAAGCCTGGGCAACATTGTATATTTAAATTTAAACAAACAAACAAACAAATCCCATCACCCAATCAATCAGCTATGCAACCCAGATGATATGTTACATATCATGCATTTTAAGCTGTGTCAAAACATGAAGTGGAAATCAACATTAGAAGATCATTTTGTTGGAACTTTCCCAACATATTGGAAAAACTAGACATGTTAGCAGGGAGAAGTTATGCAAACATGAGAAAAAGTTTATCAGCTCGTGGTTTCAGAGTTTGATAATACTTCATTTTCAAAACTAGAAAATGGTTTAAGGAAAAGTCTTAGCACAAATACCATCAGTATACATTTATAGCCATTACAGAGATGGTACAGTCATTACACAGACAGTTTAGTCACTGTAAAGGTGGCATATAGGAGCCAAGGAAGGACAGAGGATGAGCCATGGAAGTGAAAACTTCAGAGAACTCAGCTGCCAAAACTTGGTCATTTTGTAGTGTACATGAACAAATAGTAATCTGCAGGCTTGCAACCTATACAAATCTGGGTGAATTTTTGGCAGCTAATTCCTCAGCGAACATGAAGCCTTTCAAATCACAGAAGTCACGGAGTATTTCAAAATAAATGGCTACAATCACTCATTTTGAAAATTGATCAAAATATGATGTTTTGCTTGTATATTATTTGCAGCAGTAGCTGAACTGTTTCAGCTCAAAAGCAAAACAATAAGAACAACCAGGAATCCATCTAAAGCTGATGCCCACTCCTGAAAAATTCATCCTAAGCACCTAAACCCTTCCAGAAATGTCAGACAGCTACATCTTTAAACAGTGCTCAAAATGGTGCCTATAAAACAAATTTGGTTATGGGGTTCTTTGCTGAATACAGTAGCAGTTGCAGCTGGGAAATATGTGACTTCCCCAGGCCTCTTTCATGGAGTTGAAATCCACATTAATGTTTTCGTCGGATGCAAAAATGTCAGCTCATCCCTTGTCACATTCAGTCAATGTCTCTGAATTACCCTAACTGTAATAACCATTATTAAGCCCAGAGAAGACTGTTTTAGAAAGAGTCAGTGACAGAACCTGGCTCCTGCTAATGAGAAACAAGTAAGCTTTAGAGACTTATAAAAAGTCTGACTGGAACAAGAATAAGTAAACAATAAATTCTTGCAAACCATTTACTTATTACTCTCCTCTGATGCCAGCAACTCCGGGTAAAGTTTTCATTGGTTTTCCTGGGCATATTTGAGCATCTGGGAGAAAAATCTGGAAAGCTTAAGAAGGTGAAGAGAACAGCTTTCCTATATACATTTTGGGAAGTTTGGGCAGAAGCTCGTGTATGAAAGTGAGTGAGGAAACAGAGGGACTTAGTCCATCCATCTATGGAAATGACAGTTTCAAACTGGCTAGAGATGTAGGCTTTCCTTGACACTACCTATGTAAACACTGTGATGGAGCACATGTTTTAGAATAACTAGAAATCCATATTGTTTCATCATGAGGGACCTGAATGGAGCATTTCACAGTTTCCCTCTAGACAGTACATGTGCGTCCTTAATTTAGAAACAAAAGAAGGCAGGAGTAGGTGCCTGCTAAGGTCTTGCTTTGATACAGAAAGTGACAGCACCTACTAGTGTGCTCAGAGAGGCTCTGGTGTGTAATGGCTTTGTTGGATCGACTGAAAATGAGAGGAAAATGGCTGAGAACTGCTATAGGACACATTTGGAAATGATTCTGTTTTGCACAGCCTGAGAACACGATGAGAAATTTGGAGTTGTGTGCATTTCCAAGTGAAATCTAATTTTCTTTGAATGAGTGCGCTCTTTGAGAAATGAGCCCTTATTTATGCAAATTGGTTTTAAATGAGAATATTTAACGAAAGGATTTGATCCTCATATAATGAAAGCTCTTACAAATGTGCACCTAGACAGCACAGGCAGCCTTACTGCCTATTCAGGCACTTATTCTAAGGATTTCTTCACTCTTTGACAAAGTTTAGACTACATGTTTCTAATTAGAATGAAAAATAGTTAGATGAAGGATATTTTCAACTCAACTATTCTTCAGCTGTCCTTATAAGCCTAAGAAAGAGTTACCAGACTGACAGGTGGCAGCATGGCCCAGTGGATGCTAAATTGTTTAGAAATATTTTGGGCTTTTCATGTTTTAAAAGAAAGAAAAGGTTCTAACCTTTCTTTGTTTATATGTCACTCAGAAATGGTTGGTTGTAAAAGTTCTGACCTTGTTCTACACCTTATACTCCAAGGGAGCTATTGCATAGGGCATATTTGAATAGATTTGGTTAAGAAAATACAAAAATTAAATTTCGATCTCTTAATATTCAATTATGCTCAAACTATGCTGAAGGAAATTTCAAGGAGGTTGTAAGTTCTTTTGGCATGCTAATGTAACAGATGCAAAAGCATGAATTAACAGCTACAATGGAGAGCTGCCGGCAGGTACTGATTTGTAAGCTGATCCGAACTCCTGAAGGTAATTGAGGAATGACTTAGAAATGACTTCACACTGAAAGTAGAAGGATCCTTTTCTACCCATAATCCTGTCCTAAACTTTCTCAGAACTCTCTTTTGAGTTGGAAACTGCTGGGGCTAAAAGAATAATTTCCCTAAAAATATTTCCAAGCCTTTCCTGACTGCATAGCTGCATGAATGCTTTGTGGTGACCCAAGGAAGAGCAAGTGCAAAGGTGGGAGCAAGTGTCTGAAGATGAAGATGCTTCCTTTGTGGACAGTTTAGTTTGGCTTCTGATACCTTTAGAGTTATTGTGAAACTAGACAGTGTTTAGGGATTTTGCCAATTTCTCTCCATTTATGACTACTGAACATCTTGTCATAAGAACTTTAGACTACTCTTCAAATTTAGCCAAAAATAACCCATTGTTTTGTCACAGAATCACAGAACAGTTGAAGTTGGAAGGGGCGTTTGAAGGTCATCTTGTTCAAAGCCTGCTCAGGCTGGGACACTCAGAGCTGGTTGCTCAGCATCATGTTCAGATGGCTTTTGAGTATCTCCAACACTTTATAACACCGCCAGATATCCTGTGCCACTGCTTGGTCACCCTCACAGTAAGAAAGCGTTTCCTGATGTTCAGATGCAGCCTCCTGTCTTTCAGGTTGTGCTCATTGCATTTTTCCTGTCACTGGGCACCATGCAAAAGAGCCTGTCTCCATCTTCTTTGCATCTCATTTCAGGTATTTATATATTTTTGTTTGTCTTGCTGAACAGTCTTGTCTAGTATTTTTATTGTGAACAATCTTTTGTGGCATAGTCAAAGCTGAACCCTGTGACCGTCTCTGCTGTTTTGGTTTTGGTGTGCCTGTAGGGCATGATGAGAGACTTCTCACAGCCTTGTTCTTTTCACCACAAAGCTGTTTTATCTTGAATATAGACTGTTCTCTTGATATTTGCTATGTTGCAATTGAAGGCTGCTGATTGACAGCTATGGAACTGAGTTAATGTGTGACTAAAGAGGTCAGATATCCCTGGAAGATGTGAGACATTGATCTTAAATAAGTGCCAGCTCTGATGCAAGTCCTAAAAGCAGAATGAAGAGACAGTGTGCCTCAGTTTGGCTGGACATACTGCATTTTCTGAACTAAGGAGTTACACACAGGCAAATAAATAAGGTTACAGTCCATTTCTCCCTGTGGTAGAAATGAGGAGACATATTGATGTCTAAAAGCTACTGGAAAATCCATTTCACATAATCTCAGACATAAAATTCTTCAGTTTATTAGACTAATCTGATTTTTCCTATTCTGTTCAGACCAACAGTGAAAATCTCTGATTTACCTTGTAGGATAGTACAGCCTTCATGGCATCCTTTATAAAATTTCTTATCCCCAAACTCACTTTTTTCTAGAGATTGCAATGTGAAGAAAGTAATAAGAATAACCTCATTTCAGTGATGGTAAAAGCTACTTTACTAATCCTAATGTTTATTTTTTCATTACATCTAAAATATCATTTCTTGCCTCTAGCTTGTGTTCCTATAGAAAACGTCAGACAATCATGGTCAAAATTGAAATTCTGGTGACATATTCCACTGTCTTCTTTTAGCATGATTATCTGTCGCTGCTGTCAAAATCCTTTCTTCCTTCTTACTGGTAAACATCCTCATCTATGATCTCTTCCCTATGGTTCAGGTCTCTGCCTTGATGCTACTATACCTAACATACGATAACTTCTTCTCCCTCATTCATTTCCCGCTTCCTTCTTAGTCCATCACCTCTTACTCTGATTACCTCTCTCACTCACCAGTGTGCACAGCTTTCTACATCTCAGAAGTGTAATTTTTATCTGCTGCCACAGCATCAGATAAAAGCAGGAA
>NW_008674141.1:40546-45745 GCF_000695815.1 Acanthisitta chloris
TCACTAAATCACCCACATACTTAATTTTCCTTTCTTGAGAAATCAGAAGGGTAGGAACTGGAGCTGAAGTGCCATTCAGACTTCCATGGTAACCTCTAATAATTTTAATTGCTTTTGCTTTGTGTTTGAATTGGATGTTGGAGGACTTTACAATTTTTTTAAAGCAGCTGAAAAGAGAAAGAGCCAGATCTTTTATTTTTCTGATGCAATCCAGTGAAAGAAATTAAAAGAGAAACAATGATTTGAGCCAACCCCTAAACTCTTGAAAACATGGGTTTACAATGAAAACACTAACAGATGCTTAGTGGTGAAAAACAGAGGAGTGGTTGCCATGGTATCAGATGGCAAGGAAGGTAGCTCACTTCTTAAACTCTCTGACAATTTACATGTAGAACCAACAAGTGGACAGCAATGCTGGCAGTCATTTGTCTCTGCACAGCACTCTGAAGGGCTGCATGGAGGCTACTCCTGTGACCCAGCACTACTTCACTGGAAATTGGGATAGTCAGGCGTTCAACAACAAGGGGAGGGGGAGCAGGGTGGGTTAGGGAAATGAAAGATGAACAAATATCTGGATTTCATTCAGTTTATGTGACGGAGACCAGCTCACAAGGACGCCTGAAGGAAGCAGACGGACCACAGCTCTGGTGGCATGTAGCAAAGTTTATTGTTTGAGCATCTCCTTATATACATATGCTAGATATTGTTTTCCCAAGATACAAAAAATCTTTGCATCTACAAAATACCATAAATCTCTATAACTACTGTTTCAGGTACACTTTGATCATGCATGTGCTTAACTTGTTTTTCTCTTAGAACACAGACTTCTGGCCTTGTGCATTATCTTAGTTACTTATTCTTGTTGCAGCTAGGAAGGCTCAATTGTTGAGCAGCCAAGTTTTACTTATCATTAACAGAGACTCAAAGAGAAAGGTCGGTTCTTTCCCAAGCCATTCCCTCTCAGGAATGTGCTTGTCTTGTATCTTGCTGACCCTTTCAGGCCAGCTCGATACTCTTCATTTATGTACTTGCCATTTAAAGGGACAAAGTCCTGCCCTTCCTTGCCCCTGTGGGTGAGGAAGGAGGCTGGTTTATATTTTCTGACAGTTGAACTAAACAATCTACCTGCTATCCAGGAGAATCATAATGTTAATGCTATCAGCAAGAGAATAGCTGAGTGAAGGGCTAGAAGTCTTCTTCACATAAAATTGTCTTTATAAAGCATCTCTGTAATAATCATATTTCACTAGAAAAATAGTGTATAATTGAAACAATCATCTAATGGTATTTTGAGAACAAACTATATTCAGCATAGCTAAAAGCCTGGTGGGTAAGTTATTTCTATGGGATGTGGGAAATAGAGTCTAGTTCCCCTCTGGAAGAAGGTCAAGCAGGAACTTGAAATCTACATTTCACATCTCAGCAGTGTGCCTTTTCCTAGGGACTTGAGGGTCAGTCTCTCCCACTACTGCTGTTATGGAATGTATCCCTGTAGGCACCCAAAATAATCCATGTGGGAGATATAGTGTGATATGATGGAATTTCACTCAAATGAAAGCCGCTGTATTAAAAGCAAGCATGGCAAGAAGATTCGTTATAAGATATGGAAATTATATTAGTTTCAGATAGTAGAAAAGGTCAGTTGTTACTAACTCAGTTCTTGGGGCTAGAAACTGAAAACTTTTAACTACAGCCTTTTTCATGACAATTTCTTATTTCTCCTTTTGGAGGAGCAGATAAATGGAGATGCTAAGAAAATAGTAGGAACCAGAAAAGATCTATAATTCAAGAGAAAATTTCTATAAAATCTGATTTGGTCATTGCTGACACAGCCTAGAACATTTCTACTATAAAGTTAGTATTCACAAGTGAACATTACACAGAAAATACTTGGTCATGCAACTATACAACCATAAAATTTTTTTCTGAGCAGCTAAGAAGAATTCTGCCATCTCCTACAAGCATACAGAAGGCACTACAAAACTTACCAAGAAATTTTAAACAGTTACAGTTTTATATGTCTATAGATGCCAATTCATATTTTCTTATCAATTTACTACAAATATAATTAAATGCCATAGAGTCTAATTTATTTTTTTATAAAATCCAACTATTTTCACTTAATTGCATTCTATATAGGAGTTTTATTAAAAAGCAGTAACAGAGTTATGAAATGAAAAACAGATCCATTTTTGTTGGAAGCAATAGTCCACCCAGGTATTGGCCCCTGACATAAAGTATTCAACAGTAATCTTATTTTCCCATATTAATTTTCTTTCCATGGTGATTTCACTATTGGCCTTCAATTTCTTTTTTAATTAGTTTCTTGGCATGTCTGAAGGTAAAGCTCCCTTAATTTTATACAGGATTTTTCTGCACTCTTTTCTTCAAAACTCTTGTTTTTTTCCTGTGCCTGGTTTTAAATTATAATTCTCAACCATGACTAGTTCTTCTAGTCAGTAGCTGGCAAACTCTGTGTTTATGCTCATAATATTTCAATTTGTCTTCATGTTTAGTCCTTTTTTTATCCACATAAGCGGTACAAAGCTGTCAGACTTGCTCACATTCAGTAGAGATCTGGATGGAAGTTCATTAGACTTACATATAATGTCAGGGCCAAATACGAGAGAATTTTAAGAAGTCATGTAGAGGAGAAGCCAGCATATGGCATAAAAACCACTACACCCTTGTTCCAGCTCATCAGCAAGGCCTTTAGTATTGGCAGGCCCATCTAAGTGGCAGCAGAACAGCGTCTTCCAACAATCAACAGTCAAAACATTTGTGCCAAAACCCAACAAAACACTGGTATTCACAACTATCCTTTTTAACATCCTCCTTGTGTGTCTACCACAAGCAAATAAAGAATGTTTACTATCTTCAATCTTCAAGTTTTCCTTAGTTTTGTCTCACCCTTTCTCCCACAAAATACAACCATGTCAATGGAAGAATAAGACTTTCTATGCTGAGGGAACATGTTAGCTCTTAGAAGAATGAAAACAAAATAAAATGGTGAAATGGTATATGTATGCAACAACAGAACTCAAAACCTTGTTTTCTTGATGTTCTCCCTCTTTCATTACATTATTGACTCTAATAGTTAATTGTATGAAGAGCTCCATGATGGTCTGACCACCACAGAGAGGAAGATGGTACCATGAAAGCAAAAAGCAGCATTACTGATATGAGTAATACAATTTCCCTAAGAAAAGAACAGGACAATATCTGGGCATTTATTATGCAAAAAGAATACTATATAGTTGAATTCATATCCACATTTCAAAGTGAAATTGAGATATTTTTCAATTATTTCAGATTCAAGTATTATCCTTGGATTCAAAAATGAGTCTTTTTGCCTTCCTGAGGAGGGTGTCTAGAATTTCACACAAATAAAACAAGTAAAAGGACCAACTTTGAGTTATCTTGAAGATTTAGAGATTATTTTTCACCAAATATAGCTAAATTACATACGTTTCATTAGATGCTGTGGCCAAATAGTAAAAACTCTCATTAACATTCTGTATACCAAAGCCTTATGTGTTTGCAATATAAGCAATTAAAACATGCTTAAATAACTTTAATGTTAGGACAGAAACTAGTGAAATCAAAGGATTTCAAAGTCAGAGATGACCCTTTCTTTCATTTTTCATTTTTTTTTTCTTTCTTCTTTTAAATATAACCTTAGCTCATTAAAGTGATTAATACATACCAGGCATATGGCACTATTTGTGACTCATAGCTTTCTCATGTCAATGAAGAGATGCACATTGGCTTCAGTAGACTTAAAGTCAGAGTCTGTATACCATATGAACTGTTTGAAGACATATCTCTATACCTATTCTCAGAGCTTTTCTGTCACTTAGTGGGTGTGAGTTTGCAATTATAAATTATGATTCTAAAGCAATATACAGGCATTTCCATTAGCTCTGGCAGGCCCTGTGTGCACTTGCAGATTAAGTGGTGGAGTGTAGCCTTCCACATTTAGTTTGGGACTCTATCTACTACAGGTTCTTTGTGTCTGTTAGCTGAAGTAGTGCTTATCAAAACATTGTTCAGGGCAAAATATGGGGTCAGTAGTTTGTGGTACTTTAAACATTGTTTATTCTTCAGGATGCAATTATGGTTCATATTTCATTTGGCCTTTTAGCAATCACTCTTCATTTGGTCTTCACTGGAGAAGCTGTTTTAATTCTTATGAAGGATGTTCAGTTGTATCTATCAAGGGGAAAGATGTGGCAATATGTAGGTTTGTGAGAGACAATGTGAGGAAATTTAAAGAGGTGTTTAATGAGGGAACTGTCAAAAGAACTTGCTAAACCACTTATAATCTCCTACCAGCAGTCCTGGATAACTGGAGAAGTTGCAGCTATCTGGAAATTAGCAAACATGACCCCCATCTATAAGAAGGGTTGGAAGGAGGATCTGGAAAACTACAGGCATGTAAGCCTAACTTCAGTTCTGGGCAAGGTCACAGAGGGGATCATCCTGAGTGCCATTGCATGGTACATGCATGGCAACCAGGGGATCAAGCCCAACCAATATGGATTTATGAAAGGAAGGTCCTGCTTGACCAACCTGATCTCCTTCTATGACAAAGAGACTTGCTTAGTGGATGAAGGGAAGGCTGTTGTTGTGGTGTATCTAGACTATAGGAAGGCATTTGACACTGTCTCCCACACATAATTCTAGAAATGCTGGCTTCTTATGGATTGGATGGGTGGACTCTTCTATGGGTAAAAAACTGGCTGGATGGCCAGACTCGGAAAGCTGTGGTGAATGGAGATAAATCCAATTGGCAGCTGGTATTTCCCAGGGTTCAGTATTGGGGCCAGTCCTATTGAACATTTTTATTGATGATTTGGACATGGGGATTGAATCCACCCTTAGTACATTTGCAGACAACACTAAGTTGGGTGGAAATGTCAGTCTGCCTGAGGGTAAGAAGGGTCTACAGAGAGACCTGGACTGACTTATCAATAGGCTGAGGACAACCGCATGAGGTTCAATAAGGTGAAGTGTCAGGTCCTCTGCTCGGGACACAACAACCCCATGCAGTGCTACAGGCCGGGGGAAGTGTCTCAGGTGGTGTTCTTCAGAAAGAGACTTGGGAGTACTAGTGGACAGCCAGCTCAATATGAGCCAACAGTGTGCACAGGTGATCAAGAAGTCCAAAGGCATCTTGGTCTGTAACAAGAATAGTGT
>NW_008674142.1:0-1037 GCF_000695815.1 Acanthisitta chloris
TGATCTTATCAACACCTGACAGTATAAAGATAATTCCTGTGCACAAATACCTAAAGTAAGAAGAGGAAAACAACTAGCCAGCAAAAAAAAAAAAAAAGAAAGCAGCAAAATCTCTGAGGCTCAGAAAATTCAGAAGTTCCTCAGGTGCTCCTAAGAGCATGTCAGTGTTCAGTCAGAGAGGGTAGGGGATGTTCACCTGCAGTACAGTTGAATGTGTTTCTTTGTAGAACCTGCACGTTCAAAACTGCTGAAAATCTGTCAGTAGTGACAGTTACTGTAGCTCTGTGATACTGAGATGTGATCACTGAGTAGGGGACGTGACTTGCTCGTTCTGTTTCCAGGGGGGGCTCATCAGTGGGATCTGCATGATCGTGGGTACAATTATCGGCTCGGGCATCGTCGTTTCTCCCAAAGCAGTGTTTGCCAGCGTGGAAGCTGTGGGTCCTTGTTTAACCATCTGGGCAGCGTGTGGACTTCTGGCAGCACTAGGTAAAGGAGTCAACAAGGGACCTGAATCTCTGCTGAAATTTTTCTGCCTGTTGTTTCTGCAATGCTCATCTCGCCAATTAGCTAACACCACCCAGACCCAAGTCAGTGATGTCCTGGTGGACACATGCATAGCAGTGCTCAGGCATAAACTTCAAATGTGCTGTTTATAAAGGATAAATTGTTAAAATTGTAAATCATGCAGAGTTTATTTTGAGAGCAAGTTTTAATCTTGCCTACTTCATCCACTGACTGTAACAAAGAGAATACTCTGAAATCCCTGCAAAATGTGGAATTTACCAGGTGTATTTGTTAGTTTTCTACTTGTGTAAGTCTGAAACCTGAAAGATTAGCACTGAGCACCTCAAAACGGTTCATGAGGTAAAACTACTTCTTTGAGCATTGCATCAAGGGACACAGCGTAGACAAACAATGCAAGATGCAGCAACAGACGTGGAAGAATCACTGTACTTTGGAGCTGAGATTAGCAGATGTTTTACTTCAAAACTGTCCTTTATCTCTTTCAGGTTTTGAGAAGGTAGGTCAGCCAG
>NW_008674143.1:0-6569 GCF_000695815.1 Acanthisitta chloris
AGCGTGTCCTCAGCCTGGATTCGGGGATGCCCCTTGCTCCAGGGTGTGTCCGTCAGGTTTTGGGGACACCCCTGGGGCGCAGGGCTCCCTCCCCAGCAGGGACACTGCTGCCTGGGCCGTGCTGTTGTACCCCGTCTCTGGGGCTGTGACCCGCTGTCTCCTGGGCTTGGAACCCCCCTCTTCGCATGAATTTTACCATAACCACCTTTGTCCCCTCGATTTTGGGAATGTGGGCTACAGGAGCCCCCAAACCCAGTCTCACACCAGCCCCTTGTTTTGCTTCTGCTGTTAATCTGCTGCTGTTGGAGGCCTAGGGAAGGTGAAGCAGTAGGAGTACAAGGATGAGGGTGGGCAGGGGTGAAGGATGGAGGAGCCGACCCAAGACATCAATCTTTTTTGGGATAACCCAAGCGTTCCTCATCCTGTGTGTGTTGTGGATGTGTCACACCTGGGGCTGCTGCCAGAGCTGCTCAGGACACAATGAGCAGCTTCCAGTCTTTCCCCTTTTTTTTTTTTAATTAAAAGCCCCATTTTTGTAATGTCTACCAAGTGATGCTGAGGCTGTTGCATTCCAGGGGGATGATGCACCTGCTGCACTGACCCAGGATGTGTTCCTCAGGTTTAAGTGCCCTTGTTTTGGGATGTGACAAGGATGGGAAGGGGTTGCCTCTGAACAGAGCCTAGTTGTCCCCCAGAGAGGCTGAGAAAAGCAGGGCTCAATGGTTTTGACCATTAAATCTTGCTTCGGGGGGGCTCTTGGGGCCAAAAGCTGCAGCAGCTCTGAGACCAGAGCAGGGATGTATTTGGTTTGGCAGCGATTGAGGGGTGCTGAGTGGCCCAAGAGCAGCCTCTGCCCCTGTTTTTCTGCAGGAAAATGGCATTTTTTAGGCCTGGGAACAAGAAATGGGGTTCAGGGATTGCAGGTGGTGCCTGGAAATTGGGCAGCACCTACCTGTCTCCCTGCCCTGGTGACAGCCGAGAGGCTTTGGCTTCTCCGGCTGGCGCTGGACTCCAGCTGCTGGTGCTGGAGCCCATGGCTCTGGCTGGCCCCGAGCTGGGATCAGCTCTGGCTCTATACCAGAGGGATTTCTGGCTGTGCCTAAATTCTGGGTGGCAGAAGCTGGACCTGTTCTTGTGCTCGGGTGCTGTGTGTGGATAGCTCAGCCGTGCCATGGGTGTGCTGCCAGTGGGCTCCTGTGCTGTGGTTAGCACTGCTCCTTGGATCTTTGAGAAGCAGGGAGGTGTTTCCAGTGATTCCTAGGTCTGTTTGTCAGTGAACAACCAAGAAAAGTGTCTTTGCTGGCTGGAAAATTGGTTCCTGGTGCTGGTTGGGCCACAAGCATGAGGAAGCTGCTAGTGGGCTGGGCACAGGCAGTGGCTGGTGCGGGGGCTCACTCCTGGAGCACGGTCCTGGCTGGATCAGGCCGGCATGAAGCCTCTGGCACATGGAAAAGCTGCTGGTTCTCCTCCCTCTCACATCCTCCACACGGTACTACCATCACGACTCATTTCTCTTCCCCTTTGCAGCCTCCTCTGGTCCAAGCCATCTTCAACCGTGATGTAGAGGAGGTGCGGTCGCTGCTGAATCAGAAGGAGAACATTAATATACTGGTGAGTGCTTGTGTCCCGTCCCTCATCTGGTGCTCCACTTGTTTTTGGCAACCTGGGCTTTTGGAACAAAAAATTTCTGTATTCTGCAACTGGCTTAGCCATCATTTGCTGCTCTGCTTTGTCCCATTGCCTTGATTTTGCCATCTGTAAAACAGGCACATGGAGGACCAGGACTCCTGGTCCTCCCCAGGAGACAGGGAAGCCTTTGGCTGTGTGGAGCATTGCTGAGAGGCTGTGGGGTGTGTGGGAGGATGTTCCACGCAGGCTTGGCATGGCTGCATTGCCAGTTTACCTTTCATCCTTTGGGATGGTGACCCAGAACAGTTTGATGTCAAGGCAGCAGGTCTGGCCTGAGGGAAAGTTGTTCCACAGGTTCGGGCCACTCAACAGCCAAGCTCAGGGGTTCCTCTATGCTCACCTGAAACCTGATGGCAGAAGGTGGTTTTGATGCTCATTCTGGAGCGGGAGAGGTGGGATCCATCCCTGCAGGTGCCATGTGTGGCCAGGACAGCTTGCGGGGACCGTTGGACCTATGATGGTCAATATGAGCATGGTCTGGCTCATATGGAGGGTGGGGACCAGACTCAGCGAGGGAAGGGCTCAGCCTTCCCTGTGAGTGTTCCCGTTGGATCCATCTGTGTGCTCTCTCTTGATTTGGTTTAGGAGCTTCCCACTGCCAAATCGTGGTGGATGTGCCGACATGGAGCACAGTGAGGCCGGGTGGCAGCTGGCCCTGGCTGCACTGGTGTGGTGGCACAACGGGGCCAGTGCTGGTTTGGCAGTACCTGCACTCAGCCCAAAATTGAATGAAGTTGTGAGTTCTGGGCAAGAGCAGCTTGTTCTGGCCACAAGGACTCAGATCTGTGCTGCTCCCAGCTCTGCTGAGGCAGCTGCCAGTTTTTCAGCACACTCCCGTCCCACTGACCTTGATCAGGGTGTTCATGTGTGGAGCTGGGGCCAGTGTGCACCCTGATCCTCCCAGGGTTACACCCCGAGGTTGGGATGGGTGCTGCTGGTTCCATCCGGTGTCCCAGGAAGGTGAGGGTGGCCCTGGGAAGGTGAGGGCAGCCCTGGGAAGGTGAGGGCAGCCTGTGAGGGGGTGCAGCACGAGAAGGGCTGAGAAGGCCTCAAGAAGGTGCCTGTGTGCCAGCAGGACCAATATCCGCATTGTATCTCAGAGCCTGGGGAGTTTGTTGCATGATTGCCTGTGGAAGCTGTGCCTACCCCATCCATGGAAGTGTTTCAAGCCAGGTTGAATGGGGTTTGGAGCAACCTGGGCTTGTGGAAGGTATCCCTACCCATGGCAGGGGAGTGGAATGAGGTGAGCTTTAAGGGCCCTCCAAGCCAAACCATTCTGTGATTCCATGACCATTTTGGTTGGGACGCAGCAGCAATTCATCCCCTTGTTGAGACAGAGGGTCAGGATTGTTTTGCTGAGTTCCTGTGCAGCCACTGAAGGGATAAACCCACAACTCTTGACACTTGATTTCCTTTCTGAGTGCAGGTTTAGCGTTGTTGTTACCAGTTCAGTGACCTCCCGGTTGGGTTTCACTTTCACATCCTCCCACCCAGCTGGGCTAACACAAGTTGTTGCCAAAAAAAATCCAGAAACCACCATTTTACAGACAGTTTTTAACGTAACGACAAGCAATTACAATTTTTTTCCCCCCAAAACACAATCTGGGACTCAAAACTAGCTGTGCTTCTCTAGCTTTCTACTTGTTTGCTTCCCGGCATGTTCCTTCAGGGAAGCCTGAACCAGGCAGAGGTTGCCCAGGGCCCAGCCCTGAATAAACAGAAGTAAAAACTACTTTTTCTTCTGCTGATCTGATCTGACAGGGGCTCCTGCACCGTCCTGGAGCTCCGCAACAGCAGGGCTGAGGATAGTTTGAGAGCTGTCTGTAATTCCAAGTGGTTTTTATTGTTGGATGAGGGGATAGAAGTGTGTAGGATGGGGCAGCGCTGTCGGAGTGTGGCCAGGTTTCCGTCTCAGGTCGCAGAGTGCTCTGCAGACCTTCATTAAAATCCAGTGGCACCGGAGCTGGGCCAGGTTGGTCTCCAGGGAGTCACTGGAAGGGATGAAATAAGTGACTGGAGCTCTCACAGCTTGGGTTACGGTCCACCAGCTACACCCCAGCACCCATGGAGCCCCAAAAGAGCTGCACACCTCTCAGCATGCAGGAGGGTGCTGGGTTTGAGCAGTTTTACTCTCATTCTGCCTGCTGAGATGCTGCATGTACAGAATCACAAAATCATTTAGGTTGAAAAAGACCTTCAAGATCATTGACTCCAGCCTGTAACCAATCTCCACCTTGTCAACTAGACCAGAGCTCTAAGTGCCATGTCCAGTCATTCATTAAACACCTCCAGGGATGGTGACTCCACCACCTCCCTGGGCAGCACGTTCCAGTGCCTGCCAGCCCTTTCCATGGAGAAATTCCTCCTGATGTCCAGCCTGAACCTCTTCTGGCACAGCTTGAGGCCAGTTCCCCTTGGCCTGTGACTTGTTCCCTGGGAGCAGAGCCTGACCCCACCTGGGTGCAGCTCGTGTTGGGGAGTTGTAGAGAGTGAGAAGGTTCCCCCTAAGCCCCATTATCTCCAGGCTAAGCACCCCCCATCAGCTGCTGCTCAGAAGTTCTTCAGACCCTTGTCCTTGTGCTCCAGACCCTTCCCCAGCTCCATTCCCTTCCCTGGACACCTCCAGCCCCTCACAGTGCAGTGTTGGTATACAGGAGGTTTTGGGGCAGATGGAGGAGGAGGAGGATCTCTCTGCCCTTGAAGCTTATGGATGGTTTTTGTTTCTTCCACCTAAGGACCAAGAACGCCGAACTCCGCTGCATGCTGCTGCCTACGTAGGAGATGTTACAATCCTTGAGCTCCTAATCCTGTCAGGTAAGGGCCAGGGCTCGGGACACTCAGCTTGGGCACAGGTGCTGCCTTCAAGATGCCTCTGATCCTCTCTGGCCTCGGGGGGTGCAGCACCATGGGGTTTGGTCACCCTCCAAGCAGCGTGCGCTCATGCTAAGCCAGGAGGGTTGCAGCCAGGGGAAGATTAGGGAATGTTGCCATAATCCTAAGAGGTTTGTTCAGGCAGAGAAGTGTCTGGTAACTGAAATAGCTGAGGTGGAAACAGCCACGGGGGATGTGCATGCGGTGTGCAGCTTTAGAGGAGGTGCTGGAGGAGGGGAGTGTGCACCTCAGCAGGATGCTCAGGAGAGCAGTTCCACTTGCACATGGAATCAGCTAAAAGTTCTGATTTTGTTCAGTTTTGGGTTGTGTCACTTGGCACAAAGCTGCCCTTTGCTTCCCTCCGGAGACACTCAGTGTTTGAGTCCTGTGCTGGCATGGGGTGAACGGGAAGTCTCCTTATCTACTCTTCACCATGCAGAGCCTCAGGACACCGTGGTGTGGAGGAGCTACCAGGCTAGTGTGATCCTTCATGACCCCAACAGGGAGAGCCTCAGGGAAATTCTTTGCTGAGGGCTCGTTAAACAGGATCAGGGATGTGTAGCTCCATCTGCAGAGATCAGGTTGCCCTTACTTGCCCTGTGTGGATTTTTTTCCTGCCTGTTTGTTGAATTCTGGGCAGTGAAGAGAGGCAGGTGAGGGACTTTAAGGATGGTGGGACCTCTTCCCTGACTCCTCCTTTTCTTCTCCCTCAGGTGCTAATGTGAACGCAAAGGACATTGTTTGGCTCACCCCGTTACACCGTGCTGCAGCTTCTCGTCATGAGGTGAGTGCCCTGGATAGTGGCCTCTGGCTCTGTCTTCTCCCTGTAGGAGTTGGTGGGTGCTTACAGGAGGAGGGAGCTGTGCTTCTCCTTTCCCATCCTGCCTGGTCTGAGGTGGATGGTCTTGTTAGAGTGGAGAGTGGCCGAATGCAAAGTTCAGAGGCTGAAAATGAGAGATGGAAGAAAAACCTCCTTGGTTTCCTTCCCTCCATCCTCCAGGAGTCAACATGTGGCTTTTCCCCGCAACATCCTCCACTCTATCACTTCTTCCCCAGGGCTTCCTCTGTTCCACCTTTACCTTTCCTTTGAGGCTCTCACCCTCTCTCTCGGGAGCTGATTCCAATGGATATTGTTGGAAAGTTTTCCTGGCATTTATCCTTTGTGGGTTTAACTTCATCACACTTAACTTTGCCATGGTTTGAGTTGCTGGAGAGCGAGGAGCTGTTGGTTGGAGCCAGGAGATCCAAAGCACCTGAGTGACTTTGGGCAGGGCAAGTTGCCACCCTTGGACTTCTCCTCAGCAGCTACAGATGCAGGATGGAACATGAGTGTAAACGTCTCCTGAAGGTGTTTGTGGAAATGTGTGTGGACAGTTCCTGTGGGTCCCTAAAACACAGAGCTCGTGCTGCTTGTCTGTGAATTTGGACACAGTCATTGATTCCCTGCCTGGGATGTGCTGGAGTGTTGCCTCCCTTGTTCTGTTCCTCCCCAGCTGCTTGGCACAGGGCTCTGCCAGTGCTGGCAGGCCTAACTCTTGAGACCCTTCCCAAAATGGTTTTCCTGCCTGGAGCCACTCTCCAGGATTGCTGGGTTAGTGTTTTGTGGCTCCATGTGCTCCTCCAGCCCTGGGAGTAAAGAGCAGAGCAGGGATCAGTGGCATTGGGATTGCTGGAAGTACTGCCCCAATGCTGCAGGGAGGTGAAACCAAAAATGAGGGGCTGCAGCAAACAGTCTCCATGGCAAAAAGGGGAAGTAAGTGTCAAATGTAGGTCAGTGGGTCATGTTATCCTCTAGGCGCTTCACACACGGTGAGTCACACGAAGCTCAGGGGTTGTCCTCCTGTGCGTGTCCCTGTGCAGCCACAATTCACCGCTGTGCTCAGGTGGGATGGTAAAGGCCGCGTGCCATTGGCCTTCTTGGCCACCTAGGCACATGTGGGCTCATGTTCAGCCACTGTCATCAGCACTTACAGGACCTTTCCTGCTGGGCCGTTTTCCAGACAATTTGT
>NW_008674143.1:6668-10255 GCF_000695815.1 Acanthisitta chloris
TCTCTAATGCTGTCATTATCTCTCTGTGATAACATGCTGAAACAGCCACACATGGCTTCAGGATGTCCCTGGGGACATGGCAGCAAGCAGGTCCTTTCTTTTGAAGTGTGGGGAGAAGCTGTACTGGAGCACGTGGAGCATCACAGCTGGCTTTGGCTCGGGGGCTGGCGTGGCTCTTGGCAGCCTCCGTGTGTGCTGGAAGCATGAGGAGGACCGAGCCGGGCCGGGGGTTTCCAGTACTCCTGCAGGCTGGGCTAGAGCTCTGCTGTCCTTTGCTCCTGCAGAAGGCTCTTCACCTCCTCCTGAAGCACTCGGCAGATGTCAATGCCCGCGACAAGCACTGGCAAACGCCACTGCACGTCGCTGCGGCCAACCGGGCCACCAAGTGCGTGGAGGCCATCATCCCCCTGCTCAGCACTGTCAACGTGGCGGATCGCACAGGTCGCACGGCGCTGCACCATGCCGTGCACAGTGGCCACCTCGAGGTAGGCTTTGGGGGTCCCGGCCCTGTCTGCCTCCCTGGTCTGGGCTGCACAGAGGGTGTAGTGGGGGAAGAATCCGACCTGGCTCCTCTCATTTCTCCTCCCCATGCAGATGGTGAACCTGCTGCTGAACAAAGGGGCCAGTCCAAGCACCTGTGACAAGAAGGACCGCCAGCCCATCCACTGGGCAGCTTTTCTGGGTAGGTTTTCCCCACGGGCATAGCTTCATCTCCCACATTGCTTACTCCCCATGGATTCACCTTTCAGGGTGGTGGGGCTCCCTGGAGAGCCCAGGTCTGTGTTTTCTGGGGTGCCTGACTCTTACCCCTGTCTCCTGGACAGGGCATTTGGAAGTTCTGAAGCTGCTGGTGGCCCGGGGAGCTGATGTGATGTGTAAGGACAAGAAGGGCTACACCCTGCTGCACACAGCAGCGGCCAGTGGCCAGATTGAGGTTGTGCGTCACCTGCTGAGATTGGGAGTTGAGGTAAGACCCCCTCATGGCTGCAGGTAGGGTGGGACCAAGTGCAGGCCAGGCTGGAGACAGGAGCAGGAAAGGGTCCTGGCTGGTGGCAGAAGCTCTGACTGGTGGCAGGAGCCCTGGGTGATTCTCAGCTACGTTTTTTCCTTCCTGAATCCCCAAATCCTCTGTACTTTGTTGCTCCCACAGATCGATGAACCAAATTCATTTGGTAACACTGCACTTCACATTGCCTGTTACATGGGCCAAGATGCCGTGGCCAACGAGCTTGTCAACGTTGGCGCCAATGTCAATCAGCCTAATGAGAAGGGCTTCACCCCACTGCACTTCGCTGCCGTCTCCACCAATGGAGCCCTGTGCCTGGAGATCCTTGTCAACAACGGGGCTGACGTCAACTTTCAGGTCTGAAAGCTTTGGGAGAGGGGGAGTAGGTACCTGTTGCCCAAGGAGGGACCTTGGGGAGAGTGGTGGCAGCCTGATGTGATGTTGGCTCTGCTCTCCACAGAGTAAGGAAGGGAAAAGCCCGTTGCACATGGCTGCAATCCATGGACGGTTCACACGTTCACAGATCCTCATTCAGAATGGTGAGTGGTTCCTCCTCCAGCCCTAGGTTATCCCAGCCTTTTCCTGTGCTTCCAGGACCTCCCAGCGTATTTGCTCAGGTGGCTTAATCATTGCTCAGATTTCCTCTGTGCCCTCAGGGCTGTTGCCAGTGGCCCTGTGCTGCTCAGGGGTGGCAAAGACTGTTGTGCCCTCCAGGGCAGTGAAGTGCAGACTAGGGAACTGATATTCTAGCCAAGCCAGAGCTGCTATGGCCTCACTACCACAGCCTGAAAGATAATATTCCTGTAAGAGGACTGCAGACTTGGCAGACACCCTAGGGCTCAGTGGTTTTCACCCTCTGTGGTGAAAACCATTCCTTCAGGGAAGGACGAGGGATCTGATGCCCTGGGCTTGTAGGATGCAGGTGGGCTCAGCTCCGAGAGCAATTCACAGTTCTCCTCCCGCATGATGCTGGGTGGACTCGTGTCAGCCGTGTCCCTGAGGTGGGCAGGCAGCATCGGAACAGCCCAGGCTGCTTGGGACTGGAAGACAGAGACCAACTGACAGAGCCCTTGGCTTTTCCCTTACAGGCAGTGAGATTGACTGTGCTGACAAATACGGCAATACCCCCCTCCACGTTGCTGCTAGATACGGCCACGAGCTGCTAATTAGTACTTTGATGACAAATGGTGCTGACACTGCAAGGTAAGGAGGGTCCCTTCCTCCCTTTCCCTGTTTCGTGCTGGAGGATGCAGCCATAGAATCATAGAATCGTGGAATCATTGAGGTTGAAAAAAACACCTTCAGTCATCGAGTCCAACCTGCAATACAGCACCACCATGTTCATCACTGAACCAAGTGCCACATCCACATGCCTTTGAATGCTTCCAGGGATGAGGACTCCACCACTACCCTGGGCAGCCTGTGCCAGTGCCTGCCCACCCTTTCAGGGTAGAAATTTTTCCCAATATCCAGCCTATACCCCTGGCACAACTTGAGGCCATTTCCTCTTGTCCTGTGTCATGGGAGCAGAGCCTAATCCCCACCTGGCTGCACCCTCCTGTCAGGGAATTGTAGAGAGTGAGAAGGTCCCTCCTGTGCCTCTTTTTCTCCATGCTGAGCCCCACCAGCTCCCTCAGCCACTCCTCATCAGACTTGTGCTCCAGCTCCTTCCCCAGGTCTGCTCCCTTGTCTGAATATATTCACAGAATCCGTGATCCGTCCTGACTCCCTTCTTCTCTCCTGGCAGGCGTGGGATCCATGACATGTTCCCTCTGCACTTAGCTGTTCTCTTTGGATTTTCAGACTGTTGTCGTAAGCTACTTTCCTCAGGTGAGCGACTCAAAATCTTCTGTGACAGGGACATTCAGGTGACCCTTGAGCTCCCCACTGACCCCCTGCCCCTCCTGCTCTCCAGGTCAGTTGTACAGTATTGTCTCCTCGCTGAGCAATGAGCACGTGCTGTCTGCAGGCTTCGACATCAACACGCCTGACAATCTTGGGAGGACTTGCCTCCACGCTGCTGCTTCTGGAGGGTGAGTGGCGCCAGGCAAGGGGCCCACACTGTGCCAGGGAGGTCCTTGCCTGCCCCCAGCCCAAACTGGGACCCTCCTTGCCTTGTGAGCTGCAGCATGGGCAGCCTGGTGCAGGGCTTGGGTCAGGATGGGGACTTGGACCCCTGGGTGCCATTGCTAGCTCGGAGGGAGAGTGGAGACCTGTTTAGAGCAGGAGTGAAAATGAAAACCTGTCATGGAAGTGTCCTTGGGTGTCGCAGTGCTGGCACCCTGCCCGAGCAACGGGGACAGTGACACAAAGCCAGGAATCCTAGAGCTTTTGTGTTGCACAAAATCCAGTCCATTGGCTGCAGTGATGCTGTGGCTGATGTCTCTCTGTAATTACCTGGTTGGTTGGGAGCTCCATGCAGGGCAGGAAGCACAGGGGGTTACTTATGGGAGCAGGGAAGAGCTTTGCGTGTGCAGCATCAGCCACATCTGTGGCTCTTGGGCTGCACAGAGGTGACACACCCAATTGAGCTGTGGCACATCCAGGCTGTCTCATCTGTGACTAGGAGGAGTTTGTATTC
>NW_008674143.1:10268-20844 GCF_000695815.1 Acanthisitta chloris
TAACTCCTCTCCCTCCCTCCTGTAGGAATGTTGAATGTCTTAATTTGCTGTTGAGCAGCGGTGCTGACTTGAGGAGGAGAGATAAATTTGGAAGGTGAGTGTGCTGTGGGCCTTGCAGGGAGATTCCTCCAGTCCTGAAACAGCTGGAGTGCAGTGAGCCTGGGTTTGGGATGGGACATTCACAGAATCACTGGGGTTGGAAAAGACCTCCAAGATCAAGTCCAACCTTCGATGATCACCACATTGTCAACTAAACCAGAGCACTAAGTGCCACGTCCAGTCGTTCCTTGACCACCTCCAAGGACGGCGACTCTACCACCTCCCTGTTCAGCCCATTCCAATGTTTAACAGCCCTTTTTGTGAAGAAATTTCTTCTGATGTCCTCAGGCCTTTTCTGTGCCTAGGTCACCCCCTCTTACCTCAGAGTCCGGCTCTGGCTCTGCAGAAGCAGATGCAGCACCGAACCCTTGAGCCAGAGCAGGGCACAGCTCAGCACTAGCAGGTGTGGGTGACTGCCCATGTCCTGCCTTGCTGCAAGGTGAGTTTCTCCACCTGTGCTGAGCTCCCTGCTCTTTTCCCCTGTCCCAGAACTCCACTGCACTACGCAGCTGCCAACGGCAGCTACCAGTGTACGGTGACGCTCGTCACGGCGGGAGCCAGTATTAATGAGGCTGACTGTAAAGGCTGCACCCCCTTACACTACGCTGCTGCCTCGGACACGTACAGGAGGTGAGTGTTTTGGGGCTGGGAGTGGTGGCACTGGGTGCTGACACTCTGCTGTCCCCTGGCCATGTACTCGGTGAGTTGTGAAGAGGGGGAGCACGAGGGAGTAGTGAATAAACTGGTGGGGTTCTGTGTCCTTTCAGAGCAGAGACTCATTCAGGAAACAGCCATGACACTGATGAGGAGCCACTGAAGGAGTCCAGGCTGAAAGAGGCATTCTTGTGAGTCTGCACTGCAGCCCCTTCAGCAGTGCTTTGGTGTTTGCCCATTCCCATTTTGCTGGGAATCCCTAGCTGATAGGATTCTCTCAGCATCACTGATCCTTACTTCCACTGGGCTTTGCATTCTTTCTGTGTCCTGGAGGGATTAGTACAGCACCTGCTCTGAGATAAATTGGGGTGTTCTCCACAAAGCTGTGCCTTTCCAGCCTTCCCTTTTCCTTCATCTCTCCTTTTTCCTACTCGTTGCAGTTGTTTGGAGTTCTTGCTGGATAACGGTGCCGATCCATCCCTGCGGGACAAGCAGGGATACACTGCTGTTCACTATGCGGCTGCGTATGGCAACAGGCAGAACCTTGAGCTGGTGAGTGGCTGGAGAGACCCTCTGTGCTGCCAGGGGAGGTGGGGAGGCTCCCCCTGAGGAACATGTCACACCTGTGGCTCAAGGAATGTGTGTTGTAGGCACTGCAGGGTTTGACCAGGGGATCGGTTTGGTTATGGGCACTCTTGAGGAGCTGTTGGAATACCATGGAGGGAAGATCTGGGCTGGAGTGAGATGCCTGAGAGAAAGGAGCTGTGCTGCCTGGCACAGAGGGATGTGTGGATGTCTTGCAGCTGGGTGGGCAGAGGAAATGAGGACTAGTGGGAGGCTTCGGGGTAGCAGGGACTTGCTGCTGCCTGTGCAGCGCCCAAAGTGAGGTCAGGGAATGTCCCATCCTGAAATTTGGATCGTTTAAAGCAGATGAGCAGGTTTTCTTACCCTTCTGCAGCCGCCAGTGGATAGTGTGTCTGTCAAAGCATCCAGGAGCCTAAGATCAGTTATGGTTTGTGTTGTTGCTGTTGCAGCTCCTGGAAATGTCTTTTAATTGCCTGGAGGATGTGGAAAGCACCATTCCAGTCAGCCCTTTGCACTTAGCTGTAAGTATGGCCAGCCTGACCCTCCCAGGCTCTGGGAGGGCTCATGCTGTGTCCTGGAAGGGTGTCCAGGGTGCTCTGGGCTCCTGCTGTGTCATGGAGAGATACCCAGGGTTGTCAGGCAGGTCTCAGCAGCTGCTGGTGCTGAGTGGGACAGAGGAGAGAAGGCACCTTTGTTCCAAGTCCTTTAATTTGTCTGTTAAACTCCTTGATCTTTCCAGGACTTCTTGCTGCTGCTGCTTGGAGCCACCTCCTGTGTTGGAATGTGGGCAGGGGTGGGAGTGGGCAAAGGCTTTGGGTGAGACCCAAATGCAAAGGAGATGTGGTGGCTGGGCAGGAGCCCTTCTGCCTGGAGATACTCAGGAGCAGGAATTATCCCTGGGGGGCACTTCTGGGTTCCTGGCAGGGACTATTCTGGGTGCAGCCTCTTCAGACACCACTCTAACACAGTGTGCTTTGTCCCCAGGCCTATAACGGTCACTGTGAAGCCCTAAAGACACTTGCTGAGACCCTGGTGAACCTGGATGTGCGGGACCACAAGGGCCGGACGGCACTGTACCTTGCCACGGAGAGAGGCTCCACGGAGTGTGTGGAGGTGCTCACCAGCCACGGTGCGTCCGTGCTGGTCAAGGAGAGGAAGAGGAAGTGGACCCCTCTCCATGCTGCAGGTGATGGAGGGCAGATGGGGCTGGGGACATCCAGGGAGTGTGAGCAGAGCCCATCAGTGCCACCACGGCCAGGGATGCGCTTTCACCTGGCTGCTGTTCAGGGAGAGGGAAAGGGCTCCAGCCCCTTTGCTTTAGTTTTGTGGACCTACCTATATGTGTGTATGACACCTTTTCTTGTCCCTGTCTCCAGCTGCCAACGGGAACACGGATTCCCTGCACCTCCTAATAGACAGCGGGGAGCGGGCAGACATCACCGATGTTATGGACATCCATGGCCAGTGAGTCTGTCTGCATGTTTCTTTAGGATCTGTGTGGCACAGGGTCAGACCCTTGCAGGTGGCTGGGGCAGGGGAGAGGGCAGTACTCAAACCTGTCTGATTTCCAAGCCCACCCTCCTCCCTGCTGCCTTTCCCCACCCAGAACCCCGCTGATGCTGGCGATCATGAATGGCCACGTTGACTGTGTCCATCTCTTGCTGGAGAAGGGATCCACGGCCGATGCAGCGGACAAGAGGGGAAGGACTGCCCTGCACCGAGGGGTGAGTGCATCCCTGGCAGGGCCCAGGCCTGCTGCTTGGCTTCCTGTTTGGAGGCTGTTTAAAGGCCAGGCAGGTGGATTCTTTCTTTGCAAGAATCCTCAGGGTAAAAGCCCATTTCCCTTCTGGAGATGCAGCATTTGAGAAGGAAACTCTGGAAGAAGGGCATAGCTCTGTTGTTAAATGATCAGAAGGTGAGATCTGACCCTCTGGTGCTCTCTCCTGGCTGCAGGCTGTGACGGGCTGCGAGGACTGCCTGGCTGCTCTGCTGGACCACGATGCCTTTGTTCTGTGTCGGGATTTCAAGGGCCGGACCCCAATCCACTTTGCGTCAGCGTGCGGGCACTTGGAAGTCCTGCGAACCCTGCTGCAGGCAGCCCTTTCCACTGACCCTCTGGACTCCGTGGTGGACTACAGTGGCTACTCACCGATGCACTGGGCTTCATACAGTGGTAAGGACAGGGCTGGGCCCCTCCTGCCTCTGGTGGGGGGAGGGGAGACAGGGAGACCCAGATTATCCTGTGTCTCACTGCTTTGGGAGCCATCAGCTCAGCGGGGAGTTCCTGGTGGAAAGGGTGTCAGGAATCTGGGAGGGAGTTTTTTTTCTCGGTCCCAAGCTTCTTAAAAAAGGAATGAAGTGGGAAAGTAGCTATTCCAGAATAGCTGAGGCTGCCCTCTCCAGGATGCTGGATTTACAGGATAACTTGGCCGTCGCCCTGGCAGCAGGAAGAGATGTCCCTGTTTCAAAGGGTAGCCACCGATGTGGCTGTGACCTCTTTGGGAGACATGTGGAATTGGAAACCTCCTCAAGTGCAGCAGCTTTGCTCCCAGTGAGGAAGCATATGTGCTGCCTTTATGCTGGGGACCAGGCAGGTTTGGGCACCTTGTTTGGGTCTCTGACTCTTTGAGCAGCTCTTTTGTACTGGTGCGGCCCCTCAAGTGCTGTGTCCAGCTCTGGGTCCTTCACTGCAAGAGAGACATTGAGGGGCTGGATGTGTCCAGAGAAGGGAATGGAGTTGGGGAAGGAGCTGGAGCACAAGGACAAGGGTCTGGAGAACTCCTGAGGAGTGGCTGAGGTAGCTGGGGGGGCTCAGCCTGGAGAAAAGGAGGCTCAGGGGGGACCTTCTCGCTCTCTACAACTCCCCGACAGGAGGGTACAGCCAGCTGGGGGGTTGGGCTCTGCTCCCAGTTGACAGAACAAGAGGGAACGGCCTCAAGCTGTACCAGAAGAGGTTCAGGTTGAACATCAGGAGGAATTTCTCCATGGAAAGGGCTGTCAGGCACTGGAAGGGGCTGGCCACCAACAGAGGCATTTCTGAGGCTGTGGCAGGAGAGGTTCAGGTTGGACATCAGGAAGAATTTCTTCACAAAAAGGCTGCCAGGCACTGGAAGGGGCTGCCCAGGGAGGTGGTGGAGTCACCATCCCTGGAGGTGTTTAATGAATGACTGGACATGGTACTTAGTGCTCTGTTCTAGTTGACAGGGTGGAGGTTGGTCACAGATTGGACTTGGTCTTGAAGGTCTTTTTCAACCTAAATGATTTTGTGATTCTGCCATTCTGTGATGTGGGGAGAATCAGGGGGTCCTTCAGTCCCTTCTTGTTCTCCTTCAGGGAGGGCCCACAGGCCAAGTGGTGATGCATTTCTGTCCCTCTCTCCTCAGGGCATGAAGATTGTCTTGAATTGCTACTTGAACACAACCCGTTTGCGTACCTAGAAGGAAACCCTTTTACTCCATTGCACTGTGCAGTGTAAGTTACATCCATGGGTCCTTCCCAGCCCCATGTTGTGGGATTTGTGTCTGAGTGGAGGAGCTACAAACCCTGCCCTCCTTGCCATGGGCTCCATCCTGGGTAGCAGCAGCTGGGAAGGGCTGAGGAAGGGGGAGGCCTGGGGTGTTCCTGGCACCTGTGTCAGGCCTTTGTGTGGCACAGTTCTGTTCTGTTGAGTAACACCAAGAAGGATAAAGGGGTGTTTTATCCCCAACAATTCCAGAGCAGCTGCTGTTGGCCTCGAAGCCCCAGGAACGTGCTGCTTGCTTCCACTGCAGATGTGCTGATTTTGCTCAGTCCTGTTATAACTTCCCTTCTTGTCCCCACCCCAGAATTAACAACCAGGATGGCACTGCTGAAATGCTGGTGGAAGCATTAGGTGCCAAGATTGTTAATAGCAGAGATGCCAAAGGAAGGTAAGCACAGACGTATCCCCCTTTTGTCACCTGCTACCCAGCGCTGCTGGGTGGTGACTGTGCCTCCTACTGTGGCTTCCCCTGGCACCAAGTCAAATGTCCCCAAACACCCTGGGGTGAGTGCTGTGCCCTTCCGTTGACCTGATTTTTTGTCTTCCCAGGACCCCCCTTCACGCTGCTGCCTTTGCAGACAACATCCACGGTTTACAGCTGCTTCTGCGCCACCAAGCCGAGGTGGACATGGCTGACAAGCTGGGGAGGACCCCCCTCATGGTGGCTTCTGAGAATGGGCACACCGCAGCAGTGGGTACGTGCTGGCAGAGTTCCCCAGACAGGGTGTGAGTCTCTGGGTCCCGTGGGAGCAGGGCTTTCTCCCTCCTCAGTCCCATTCCCAATTTGCCAGGCTCTGTGTGGCTTCCTCTGACCAGCACCTGACCCTCCTTGTTTCAGAGTTCCTGCTGTACCAAGCAAAAGCAAATATAACTGTGCTGGATGTCAACAAGAACACAGCTCTTCACCTGGCCTGCAGCAAGGTAGGGAGATGGCCAGGATTGCAACCACCATCACCTTGTCACTGCAATGAGAGGGGTTGTCCCCTTCCTCCTGCCCCACAGAGCAGAGGTGAGGGCCCTGCGCTTGTCCTGCCTAGCTGCACCTGTGCAGACACTCCTGGTCCAGTTTTGAGCAGTCCAGGTAGCACAGACCCTGGGGAACTCCTGAATTTCTGGGATCACTTCCATTCCTGGAAGTGTTCAAGGCCAGATTGGATGAGCCTTGGAGCACCTAGTCTTGTGGAAGGTGTCCCTGCCCGTGACAGAAGGTGGAACTGGATGAGTCTCTGTGTCAGCCTGGAGAAGAGAAGGCTCCGTGGAGTCCTTGGAGCCCCTTCCAGTGCACCTAAAGGGGCTCCAAGAGAGTTGGAGAGGGACTTCGGACAAAGGCCTGGGGTGCCAGGACAAGGAGGAATGGCTTCCCACTGACAGAGAGGGCAGGGTTGGACGGGATATTGGGAAGAAATTCTTCCCTGTGAGGGTGTTGAGGCACTGGAATGGATTTCCCAGAGGCTGCTCCATCCCTGTAGTTGTCCAAGGCCAGGTTGGATGGGGCTCAGAGCAACCTGGGCTAGTGGGAGGTGTCCCTGCCTGTGGCAGAGGCTTGGAACAAGATGATCTTTAAGGTCCCTCCCAACCCAAACCATTCTGTGATTCCATGGTGGGAGCAGGAGGATCGTGGTCAGCATATCCATGCTGAGGAGGAGGTGGAGGGGACAGCAGCTTGTCCTCTCCAGCCCTGTCAGAGTGACCTGTGGTGAAAGATCAGGTTTAGGGAATGTTTCTGTATCCTGTGAAGTCACATCCTGCTTGGACAGCAGCAGGTCACCCCTTGCCTTCCTGCTCGTGCACTAAACCCTCTGGTCTCCTTTCCAGGGCCATGAAAAGTGTGCCTTGTTGATCCTGGGGGAAACCCAAGACCTTGGCCTTATCAATGCAAGTAACAGTGCTCTGCAGATGTGAGTATTTGCACAGCCGGTGCCTGTGGGTTGGCTGGGCCCTTGCTGGAGGTGGGGGGCGTGTGTTGGGAAAGGTGGGAGGAGCTTGGCTCTTGCTCTCTGAGCAGGTGAGCTCTGGAGCAGGTTAGCTCAGAGCAGTCAAGTGTCTGCCCTTGAAGCCGCTCTCAGGGGCAGCTTGTTTTTGGCACAAGGTGTTCTGGGCAGGTGGCTCTGCTACCGGGTTCACGTTACTTTTCCCCCTTCCCAGGCCGCTCCACATCGCGGCCCGGAACGGGCTGGCCTCTGTCGTGCAGGCCCTGCTCAGCCGAGGGGCCACCGTGCTGGCTGTGGATGAAGAAGGTGCGTGTCCTCAGGGGTACCTAGGGTTCAGTGTGACGTCCCTGGAGGGTGGGACATGCCTGGGGAGGCACCCTGCCAGGATCAGGAGTTCCACATCCTTCCCACAGCCGAGCAGCACCTTCACAGCTCATGGCATGACAGACACGGCTTGGAGGAGGACATGACCACCTGCCATCCCCTGTGAGAGCACTTCCAGGTCTCACAGGTGTTTGATATGTGTTTTGTACCCCCCATGCACTGCCTAGTGCTGCCTGGCTCCCGCAGTGACCCAGACCAGCAACGCACTGGGACTCATTTGTAACTTGACAGAAGCTAGTGGTTGTGGCCAGAAGCTTTTCTCCTGGCAGAGCTGGAATCCTTCTGAGTTGTGATAAATATCCTGGTGTCTGCTGTGCTGCCAGCACTTCCAAGCCTGTTTGTCGTCCTCTGCTGGTCCTGGCACACTTCACAGGGGTTGCTGCAATTGCAGTGTTTGACAGTGCCCAGACTCAGGGTCTATGGAGATAGTTGAGATATTTTGAGATACTGATAAAGACAAAGATGTCACATTCTGGCTGTCTGATCCCTGGGAGTGTTCCAGGCCAGGTTGGATGGGGCTTGGAGCTACCTGGGCTGGTGGAAGGTGTCCCCGCCCATGGCAGGGGAGTGGAATGAGGTGAGCTTTAAGGGCCGTCCACGCCGGACTATTCTGTGATTCCATGACCATTTCAGTTGGGATGCAGCAGCTCTTTGTCCCCTTGTTGAGACAGAGGGTCGGGATTGTTTTGTCAAGCTCCTGTGCAGACACGGAAGGCATAAACCCACAACTCCTAACACTTGATTTCCTTTCTGAGTGCAGGTTTAGAGCTGTTGTTGCCGGTTCAGGGGTGGAACAGGATGGGCTCTAAGGTCCTTCCAATCCAAACCATTCCATAATTCTATGTCCTGACCCCTAGATGCAGGGGAGCAAACAGCCCCAATCGCAGCATTCCCAGGGATGTCACCCATCCGTGGTGGTTCCTCACCTCCAGCTTTTTTCAGGTCACACCCCAGCCTTGGCATGCGCGCCCAACAAGGACGTTGCTGACTGCCTGGCACTTATCCTCTCCACCATGAAGCCTTTCCCACCTAAGGATGCCATCAGCTCTTTCAGCTTCAACCTCCTCAAGAACTGCGGCATTGCAGCCAAGACGGCGGCGTGCGGGGCCCTGCCCAATGGCAGCACCTGCCCCTACACCAAGGATCGGCACAACGCCATCGGCCTGGACGGCTGTTACTCGGAGTAGCTTAAACTATGGGTGACCTAATATCTTATTATATTTATTTAGAAATTCTATAAATATAGGGCACTTTAAAGGAGAACAAGATTGGGCAGGCCTAGCGTGGCCAGGTAGGCCAAGAGTTCAGCGCTTCCCGCTCTTGCTGGGTGCCAGCATGGTGCCAAAGCTGTTCCTGGGTTTAACAAGCAGCTGGCAGTGCCCTTCCTGTCCCCTGCACCTTCCTGCTCCTCTCCCTCCCCTCGCTGGCTGGGCAGGAGGTGGGAGGGGTAGGATTTGGGCTGGGACAAGGCAGGGGCCACCATCCACTGCCCACGGACGGGATGAGGGTTTATCCCCAGCCTTTGGGGTGGGTTGAAGCCATCCTTGGCATTTCCTGGTGCCCTATGCTAGCTTCCTGCCCTGCCAGGATCCCCCTGGGGCTGCCATCCAGCCAGGATGGGGAACTCTGAACTCTTGGTGGGATGGAGGGGGGTAGGAATTCAGGAATGGCTGGCCAGGGTGGGGGTCAACTCCTGGCCAAGTGCCACTGTCGCCACTCTCTCGCAGTCGCTTTTTCCTCACGCTCATCCTTCGAGTCCAAACACTTGAACCAAGATCTACTGTACCTGGGACACTAAAATATCCTTTTGGCAGCTCATTTCTATGGAAAAACGGGTGCTGCTGCCCGAGCCCGGCCAGCCAGCCGCAGATGTGCCGCTGGAGCCTCCTCCCCATACCAGGCACTTTAGGGATTCTGTTGGTTGGTTGGTTTTGATTTTTTTTCCTTTGGCAAAATGTTGGATCCTGAAATGATTCTGCTTTGAGTTTTCTTTCCCTGGTTTGCGTGGCCGTTTCCGTGCGAGAGTCAATGTTGGCTGGTTGTTTGTTTTTTTTTAAAAAAAGAGATGTTATTTATAGAGAAACAAGCATTTACCTTAAAAAACAAACAAACAAAAAGAACTCTAAAAAAAATCTATGTTTTAGCTATTCCTGAGGAAACAAATGCACTTCCAAGTCCTTATTCACAATCCCGGGTCAGTCTGTGTTGATTTTTTGGATGCAGCATCCTGGCAGGTGTTGTGGCGCACATGGATGTGGGTTGGGATCGCTGTTTTTCGGTTGAATTTTCTATTTTTTTTTTTATTTTAGAAATCCTGTTTATGCTGCAGGTTCAAAGCATTTGAGAATGTTGCACTGTTTTTTCCCTTGCGTTGTTTTTGTTTGTTTGTTTTTCCTTCTGAATTACTGTAACAGTATCAACCCCCCCCCAATATTTTCCTCCATATCACGAGTCAAAGCCAAAGACTGGGATGCAGAGACTGGGAATGGGCTGTCAGGGCAGCGGAATTTTGGGAACCACCATCCCCCCGAGCTCCTCTCCCACCACAGCCAGGCTGACACAGCGAGCACGAGGTTGGTGCCCCTCTGGGGGTGTCCTGATCCACCTGGGATGGGAGCAGGGTGAACAGCATTCCTCTCTCCCGCCAAGCCCTCGGAGGCCACATATTGCCTCGTGGGACTGGGCAAGCCCTGAGTGTCAAGAGAGAACAGATATTTTCAGAACCCAAATTCTTTGTGAAAAAACAATTCCTAAACAAAGGTGGTTCCTGTTTGGGTGGTGTGTCAGGTACAGGTTGTGGAGCGGGTGATGGAGCCAGCCTTTCCCAGGGGAGCTCCCAGGGGACACTCCTGGCCCCCATGGGCAGGATCCCCTCGCACTGTTTTCTTTCTTTTTACCAAAGCCAAACTCTTAAGAACCAAATACGAAGTTCCAGTCTTGGCCTTTGGGTGATAAGCACATTTTCTTGGCGTTTCCTGGAGGAGTTTGTCCCAGAGGGGTGCGAGATCAGGGCCCTCTTGGTGCTCTTGCTCCCCACCCCATTACCAACCGCACTTTGTTCAGCAAAGCACTCAACAAATTTGCCCTTGGTGAGATCTTTGAGGCAAGCCAGGCACTTGTAAGGAGCAGAGCTCTGCCTGCTCGGGAGGAATCTTCCCTTTGGGTCCCCTCCTTTGTAGGATGGTGTTCCCAGCATATGCCCTCCCTGCTTCCCTCGAGCTTGAAAAGAAGCTTTGACCTTTCTGCACCAGATACCTCAGTTTAGAACCAGAATGAACTCATGAAACTTGAATTAACAGCTCCTTTTGGAAGATCCTTTTCAGTATTCTATGGAGGAGAACTGGAAAAAGAGACTTGTTTACGTTTACATTGCTGGTGAATCTGCATTCGCCTCTTGCAGCTC
>NW_008674143.1:20876-26559 GCF_000695815.1 Acanthisitta chloris
GGCTGCCTCCCTCCCGCTCCCTGCGGGGCAGGAAAACAGGACCAAAGTCCTGAGCCGTTGCCTTCAAGGGCTAAAGTGCTTTTTTCAGGCACATGGAGGGGCTGAGCCGCTCCTGGAGCGGGCAGCAATTCCCAGGCTAGGAGATGGGTTGGAATGATGCTGTGATGCTCCATCTTCATAGTCATGGGATTCATCCGTGTCCGGTGCTGCGGTGTGAGCACCGTGGCTGTGCCCCTTGTGTCGTCGCCCTTGGTGTGGCCTCATCGTTGTCAGGAGATCCAGCACCACTTCACTTGATCACGGCTTTTCTGTAGAGAAGTGCTGCTTTTCCTTCAGCCCCCTTTTTTTTTTATTTTTTTTTAGTATTATCATGGTTTTCATTTTCTTTGCTAAGAGGTGAATGCTGATCTCTCTTCTGGCCTTGTTTCCGTGCTCTGACGTGTCACCTCTACTAACGACGCCGAGACAATCAATGTGATCTCTGTAAGGGCTTCTCCATCCTTCTCTGTGCCACGCTTTGTGTCCTTTGCTCTTAGCTGGGACCTTTTTCTCCCTTCCCCTTGTGTCTTATTGAAAAATAATATAATTATGATGGAGAGAAACGAGGTTCCAGCAGCACATCCGCAGTCTGGGGGCAGAGGGGAGGTACCGGGGGGGGTTTGGGAGGGGATGTATGGCCTCACAGGTCCCAGTCTTGTTCTCCTTTAACGCTGTATTGTATCGTTGACAGCACAGCTTGACAATTTAAGTAATAATCAAAGTGTTTGGTAATAATGCATTATTTTGCTAAACGAGATTTGTGATGGTTTCCCTGGTGCATTGTAAAGAGGGAATGGAGGGAAACTTCCGCTGCCCTGCCTGCTCCCCCTTCCCAGCCCCTCCTGGGCTCCCAAATCTTCCTTCCCACAGACCTTTATGCCAAAGTTGCACCGTTTCCGCTCAGTTCTGCCCCAGCAAGCAGCGAATTTTTTGGCTTCCCCCACCTCAATCTGATCAGTCTCTTGGTTTGGAACACGCAGGCACTGGATCTCTGTCCCCTTCCCTGTCCCAGCCTCTGGAAAAAGGAAGTTTCTCTCCGACCCCTTGGTCCAAAGCACTTGCTTCAAGTAATAAGCACTTTTGTTAAAGCATGAGTCTGGATTCCCTTTAGCATCCCACGGGATGGAGAGCAGCGAGAGCGCAAGGGATACGAGAGTGTCTTTGGGTTTATTTTTTCAGTTGGACTTTTACAAAAAGTTTGTTTCTAGGGAATGAATGGACAAAGGGAAGTTGTGTTTTGAGAGAGGAAAAAAAGAACGTAAAAAAAGCTACAAAAAAAAAAACAAAAAAAAAAAACAAAACCCAACAGCACAAATACATTTCAACTCACAGGTGTTTTTGCACTGCCATTGCCCGAGCGAGGGGCTGTCTGGCCCCCTGAGCCATAGACCCTGCTGACAAACACTGAATGTACCGGGCTCGGCCGCGTTCCCGGCGTTCCCGACGCAACAATACCCGAGTGAGAAGGAGAGTCTGGGTGGTGTCTTTGTTGTCGCTGTTCCCCAGCTGCAGGCACTTGGAAACAGCTCTAGGGAAATGTGTCCCCTGTCCTGCTCCTGCCGCATCCCTCTCCCATCGCTGTCCCCTCTCCCACTCCTCTCCTTTCCCTTCTCTCACCCTTCTCCCTCCCCTCCTTTCTCTCACCCTTCTCTCTCCCCTCTCCAACCCTCTCTGCCTTCCCTCTCCCTTCTCTTCCCGGATGGAGCAAGGTTCTCCCTCCCCAAACCCAGAAGCAGATGAGCAGCCCCATGTCCTGTCAGCCACATCCCGGGGCTGGAATCTGGCAGATAAAAAGGTAGCACTAAAAAGCAAGCAAAAAAAAAAAAAGTCCAAAAAAAATGGAATAAGTTTTGGTTTTGTTTCTGTTTGGGTGCTTGGAGCACTTGGAGCGTGGTGGGGTCTGTGCAGATCCCAGGCCCTGGCATGGCGGGAGAGGAACAAGGAAAACCCAAAACAACAAATGCAGAGATCCAAGAAACAACCTTTTTCCTTGATTTTTATCCTGATGTTCCATGGGGCCTGGGGAGCTCCCTGGCTCCCTCCCTGTGTCCCCCCGCCACCCATAGGGACCGCAACGGGGGGACCCCGGGGTCCCCTGGGTGGGAATGTTGGGGTTGGACCCACGCTGACCTCAGCCCACGCTCACCTTTGCCTTCAGTAGAAACCAAAGGAAAAACCAACCCCTTCCACTGGATACCGGCACAGACACGCGGATTCTTTGGTTCGGGTTTTTGTTTCTTTTTCTTTCCTTTTCTTTTTTTCCCTCGTTTTCTTCCTTTTCTTTGTTTTTCTCCAAGGACACAAGGAGCTGTTCAATCCTCTTCTCCTGGCTGGAATTTTCTGGTCTCGGCAGCAAAAAGAGCTTAAAAAAAAGCAAACCCCCAAAAAGCCGAGACTCAACTGAAGCATCATCAGGAGCTTCGGATAACGTAGGCACGAGGTGGGAGCATTCTGAGGGGAACAGTGGCTCTGTAGCTACCCTAAAATCCTTGGAATTGCGGTGTGAGGCTGGCAGGGACAGAGCCGGAGCCCCCACGGGGCAGTTGGGGATGGGGGACGTGTCTCTAAGGCATCTGTAGCAACTCTGTGTCTTTAATATCCTCCGTGTCAATGCTGCACCTCTGTATTTTATGCACATAAATGTTTCTTTGATGACGATAGGACAGACCTCATCACCTGTCAGGTACAGCCGACTCCTCCATGTCGCGGTGTTCCGGCGTGCGTGCGCTCCATGTGCGGGTCCGTGTCTCTGGGCCTTGTCCCTCTTCCCGTGAGGGAGAGAAAGAGGGGGAAAAAAAAGAGGAAAATAGCCTTACTCGACCTAGTCGTATTGATATTGTTCGTCAACTTGAAAATAATAAAGGAAACGCATGGAAACCTCCGGCTGAGCCACAGTGCGTGGCCGTGGGTGTGATATTTTTGAGAGCTGGGATGCCAGGGGGCTCCTGCTGGTGTTCCCAAGCTTTGTGGGCTCCTCTGGAGCTGCAGAGGGCCTGGGCCTTCTTCCTGTCCATTGTTTTTCCTTTTCTGAGCCCCTCAGGAGCAAATTCCTCGTGGCTTGACCGAAACTGCTGGGTTTTTGGTGCTTGGAACTTTGATTCCAGGGCTCATTGGCATTGGAGCCAGGGGTGATGGGGGTCCTGCTCACCCACAGCTCCGTGCTTGTCCCCTCACCCTGGGAATGAACCCTGCTGAGCTCTGTCTCGGCCAGGGATACAGATGGAGCTGCCAGCTGAGTGAGTCTGAGTCAAAGTACAGTGGGAGGAGAGGCGAGGGCTCCCGGACCCCTGAGGGGTCGCAGGCCTGCTGCAGGACAGGGTCCCAGCCCAGCCAAGGGGTCCCAGCCTCCCCAAGAGGTCCCAGCCCAGCTGTGGAATGGGGTCCAAGCCCTCTGAGGGGTTCCGGACCCCTGAGGAATCTCAGCCTTGCCATGGGACAGAGCAAGGGCTCTGGGCACCCACGTGCTGGGAGCATCTCTCCATTCCTGAATTTTACACTGTGAAATTGGCCAGTGTAGGGGCTAGGGGGCATGGAGGGGTTTCACTGCCCAGTGCCAGACCTGGGGGGTGATGACCAAAAGGCAAATCAAAGCTGACCCAGGCCAGTGGTGGGTGGAGAGTACCGGCGTGCCGGGATGTGTGCAGTGCAGGGCTCAGAGGGACACACCTGAAGCCTGAGAACTTTTTCCAGCTTTAGGAATTAACCAAAGCAGCTACTCCTCTCCACATCCACTTCCTACATACTGGGGGCATGCAGGGAGCCTGGAATGGTTCTTGGAGGGAACCAACAAACTGCAAAGCCATCCACACCAGAAAAACCAAACTCAGAACCCCACATAAAAATCGAGAAGAAAAACCCCAGAACCACAACCCCCCCCCCAAAACATCCAGCAAAACACGGGTAAAAAAGCGGCAACAATAACCTGGAAAAAAGTCAAACCTCCTGCAATAAAGCACAGAACAAAACCAAAACCGAACAAATTCACAATCAATTCCGTACCAAAATACAAAGTGCACACATAAACCGCACCACACAACATAGACACACACACCTACAAACAAAAACACCCCCAGGAAAAATCCAATTGCAAGCATGAAAATGCCATAAAAGTGAATCACATTCAGGAAAGAACGGGTTAAAAACCGGCAACAAAAACTCTGAAGGTCTAAACCACTGAACAATGCACACACTGCAACCAAAATGGACCAAATTAACACCTATTCCTCTACCAGAAAACCAAAATTCACAAATGAACCACACCACGAAATAACAACAAACAGCACTGGACAAAAAAAGCCAGAAAAATCCATAAAAAAAAACCCAAAAAATGCAATAAAACAGATTATACACAGCAAACAACGGGTTAAAGAGCAGCAATGAAAATGCGGAAGGTGAAAACCTCCCGGTGAAAATCTCTCATGCGCAAAACCTTCCACTGGGGAGAGGGAAAATGGGAAGAAGGCCAAAATGAGCACATACGCAGCAATTAGAGACCATTCTGAGAAGTAAAAGCAGAGGAAGGTCAAAACTTTGTGCATGCATCACCCAGCAGCAATTTGGAACACAGGAACACACGTTAGGCAGCGGGGCAGGTATTGTGGGCAGATAACGGGGCAGTTATTGGGGCAGTTATCGGGCCAGTTAGCGTGGGCAGTTAGCGGGGGCAGCTAGCTGGGGCAGTTAGTGGGGGCAGATAAAAGGGCAGTTAGCGGGGGCAGTTAGCAGGGGCAGTTAGCAGGGGCAGCTAGTTGGGGCCACTAGTGGGGGCAGTTAGCGCGGGTAGTAGATGACCACATTTCACACTGGCCACATGGTTCCATGAGGCCCCACAGTGTCACAAGGGCCATGGACACCATGAGGCTCCGTGGGGTCACAGTGGCCCCTTTGGATCCGCGAGGCTCTGCAGGATCACACATGGTTCCATGAAGGTCCTCTGGGTCACAATGAGGCCTTGGAGCTGTGAGGCCTAAGTGTCATGGTTGCCCCTAGGTACTGTGAGGTATCATGTGAGATTCCACCTTGTGGTGGTTTCAGCCAGGATGGAGTTAATTTCTTTTTCTTTTTTTTTTTCCCTCTCAGTAGCTAGTGTGCAGTGTTTGGATTCAGAGTGATAATACTGTTGATAGTGATAACGGGAACCGAATAGTTAAAGCTTAGAGTTGGAAAGCAGATAGTGAAGTAGAGAGCACCTGAATAAACAGAAGAGAAAAGGTTGATTAATAAGGAATTGTTTTAGTTTATTAAGCATGAAAAGGATAGAACTTAGGGCATTATTTTAGCTTAGGTAGTGTAAAAACAATGTATTTACAAGGAAGACAAACTAGATGCAGCTGGACTCAGGACCTGGCAGGATGTGCCAAGCTCAAAGGTGAAATGATTAAGCTGATGAAGACCATCGGCCTTCCTCCTGATGACTCCCAGAAGACCATTAGAGACCATGGGACTAATGCCAATGGGAAGAGACGAAGGAGGAGATTATGATAATGATTTCCAAGAACTAATTGTAATAATGACCACCTATTCCTGGAAATAATGAATATGTATGAGTTTTTAATGTATATAAACTGAAGGTTTTGTCCCTGGTTGCGCAAGTTTGGTGGAGCTATCCCCCTTGTGCCCAGCGCTGAATAAACAAATCCCTGCT
>NW_008674143.1:26608-27173 GCF_000695815.1 Acanthisitta chloris
GGCCACCCGCAGCAGGACATCTCTGCTCGGCTGCAGGATCCGCTGGAGTCTGGGACTCCCTTGGTGCACACCCCGAGAATTCTTGGAGGGACTCCCTACTTCACCCGCTCACCGCAGGAGCAGACGAGGACTGACTGCTTGAAAAATAAGGTTTTTGTTTTTGTTTTTGGAACCTAGGTTAATTAGTTCCCGTAAGCTGTGGAGAGACATCTCACGCTGGGTGCTGTGCCACAGGTGAAATTCCTGAAGTTGGTATGTGGGTTAAAGTCCCACTTGAGTAGGGGTTAGCGGTAATTTGTCTGGTTTAATGACCTTTGCTGCGGAATTGGGTATTGGAATTGTGATCTTGTGTTTTGTACTTGTAATTTTATGTCTTATCAGGTTTTTTTAAGCCTACTTGTGTTCTGTGTGTGTGTTAAGCAGGCTTGTGAAGGGTTATCTGGATACTTAGATGGGGAGCCAAGTAAGTAGAGAAACTACAGAAATTACCGAAAAAAGGCGGGAAAAGGAGCAAAAATGGAGGCCGAAAAAGGCGGGAAAACGAGTAAAAATGGCGAACGGAAAA
>NW_008674144.1:0-932 GCF_000695815.1 Acanthisitta chloris
CCCTCGGAACCCTTCCGGTCTGGGCCCGGCCAGGCCAACCCTCCTGCCCTTCCCCACGCGTGGAGAAAGGCAACGCTGTGGCAGAGCAGCACTAGAAACCCAGGGGCGTGGGGGCTGTGTGGTGTAGAACCACGTGGAGCCTTGCACTGCCAGTCGAGGGAGGTGACAGAAGTAGAGCAGACACCAATGAGAAGAATGGCCTTATTTTCCTACTGGTGTTTAAAATCGTAGAAAAATGCCTGGAGGTTTTCAAGATGAGACTGGATGTGGCACTTAGTGCCATGGTTTAGTAACCACACTAGGGTTGGACTCAGTGATCTTGGAGGTCTCTTCCAACCCGCTTGACTCTGTGAGTCTATGACTCTGTGAGTCTATGATTGTATGAGTCTATGATTCTATGATTCTGTGAGTCTATGATTCTAGGATTCTATGATTCTATGAGTCTATCAGTCTATGATTCTATGATTCTATGAGTCTATGATTCTATGATTCTATGACTCTATAAGTCTATGATTCTATGAGTCTGAGTCCATGATTCTATGAGTCTGAGTCTATGATTCTATGAGTCTATGATTCTATGATTCTGAGTCTATGATTCTATGACTGTATGAGTCTGTGATTCTATGAGTCTATCAGTCTATGATTCTATGATTCTGAGTCTATGATTCTATGACTGTATGAGTCTATGATTCTATGAGTCTATCAGTCTATGATTCTATGATTCTATGATTCTGAGTCTATGATTCTATGATTCTATGAGTCTATGAGTCTATGATTCTATGATTCTGTGAGTCTATGATTCTATGATTCTATGAGTCTATCAGTCTATGAGTATGATTCTATGAGTCTATGATTCTATGAGTCTATGAGTCTATGATTCTATGATTCTGAGTGTATAATACTATGAGTCTAGGAGTCTATGATTCTATGCT
>NW_008674144.1:949-22493 GCF_000695815.1 Acanthisitta chloris
CATACAGTTTGTTTACTGAGCTCTAATACAAACGGCACAAATGACAGAGACAATGAGAAAGGTGATGCCCCTAATCATTGCTACATACAGGAAAGAATAGTGGTTAAGATACATCACCAATCACCCTAAGACTTTAGCATCACCCAGACCCGCAGTCGCTGGGCAGCCCCTGGGTGCAGTGAGGGTTTGGAGAGCCTTTCCCAGCAGTTGGGAACTCCTTCACAGTGTGTTCACTCGTAGGTGAGGCACCCAAAGTCGCTGCAAGAGGGTCCACCATTTATAGGCCAAATCACCAAACTAAAAGTAACTTGCAGTTTCTTTGTGGTCTTGTTACACCTGGTGGTTCTCCGCTCTGACCAGCCAGGGCACAGGTTTGGTCACAGCCCAGGGCACAGGTGGTGAAGTTTCCTAAGATATTGCAGACAGGGCATGACCTCAGAAATACTTTACAGAGATGTATGTATAATGCCCATACAAAAGTCATCTATAAGATATCTTGCAGAAGGCAGTATGGCCTAGGACAGATATATAGCTTATGCAAAGGTTATATCTGCATCTGTGTTCTACATTCAGTGGTTTAGTTACCTAACACAAAGAAGCATTGCTCACAAGGAGTACAGGATTCATTCAGAAGTCAAGTCTGGCTTGGGCCTATTGTCCAAGCCCTAGCATTTCAGGCCTTTACCCAAATATCAACACTAAGTGTTCATGGCAGTGTGTTTCTTGAGGGTTCAGCTGTCTCTCAAAGACTCAGAAACACAATTATTCATTTTTGCTGTTTCAGCATGAGTTTACAACACAGGCCTCATCACACGTGTTCAGTCCTACTGCACCCAAGTCTTCCAAGCGTGAGCACAGCTACAACAGCATTTACTAATACAACTCCTGAAGTGGAACAAGACATACATGAGTTCAAGTGCTGTTTCCTCACAACAGATTTGCTTGAATAGTTACAACAGTCATTAGCTATTTTTCACACTTCCAACCAGCGTTAATTGCCAGCAAAATCTGATGGTTTAAGTCTGGTGCACAAGAGTTGGTCCTCAAGGTTGTTTCTTGTGCTCCTGAGCTGTTCCCTGTCTCCTGCCACTCCCAGCACCTTTTAAGAACTGGGTTAACCATCCACACAAGCAGCATTTGTCCTGTAACTGAAGGCACAGATGGGCCTGGGCAGGATCAGATGAAGTCAGGCAGACAGTGAGATGCCTCTAATGACCATGCCTTCAGGTCACAATCACACTTACTGCTCACTGAGCAAACTCTGCCCTCACGCAACTTCCTTTGGCCACCTCTGCTCCCTCTCAGCACTCAGCAGCTGCTTCTCCTTCCAGTGCAGCCACTGGATATTTCAGCTCATAAAAGCCAGTCTCTAAGAGTTTCTAGAAAAGCACAGACACACTTCTTGATACTTCTGACAGCTATTTGGAGAACATCAACCCCTGAACATTCCATTCTCTGTTCCTCCCCTCTCCATTCCCATTCTATGTCATGCTCCTTCAGCACCATTGCAGTGATTTAAATTCATGCCATAGACAAGTAATTAAAGATATAAATTAAAAGCACTAACATCATGTTGATATCTCTCTTCATCTAGGTACATTAGTTGGAAAACATGCACTTAGCAAGGCTCATTCCCTGTCCCTCTTCACCATCCCTCTGCCAGAGATTGCCACACCCTTTGCTCCGCTGCTTGAATGAGCACTCAATCCTTAAGCATTTTGGGCAAAGGAACTGGGTTAGTTCAGATGTTTTGAATAACAAATTTCTGTTTCTGCTATCTGACTGTTGGAGCAAAGGTGAATGCACATAAACGGCTCAGCTAACAAACACAAAAGTGGTCAGGAAAGATCATCTAGCAGCAGTGACCTGTTCCACAAGTATGCCCAGCTCTGCAAGTGGGTGTTTGTCCATAGCTTTGTGTTCCAACGATTTGCTGAAATTATATAACTACTAAAATATTTCATGTAGACAAGTCCACAGATTATGTTCTTTAACAGAAGAGACTTTTAGACAATGTAAAAAATGGCACCCACAGCTCCACTGGAGTTCCACACACGGAAATAAATATTCCTGGAAACTGGATTTTGAGCTTTTTCTATGAAGCTGGAAGTAAATTTTCAAGTTAAATTACAAAAACCACTGGAATATATGTCAGAGGTTTTCAGAGCATAAGTGTTACAGACTGTCTCTCTCTATCCCAAATATCAAGCTTAGTTTTTATGATGCTGTGGTAGTGTTCACAGAGCTATGTTGACTGAATGCAGCTGAGGGAAGACCCATTGTCCCAAGTGGATTTTAAATTATGTCTATCTTAAACAAAAGCAAACAATTATTGAAGTAGAGTACATGAATAGCACACATTTAGGAGGGAAATAAATAGTGGCTAGGTCTCCCTGAAAAGTGGGAAAGCAGGGGAAAAAGATAAAAGAATTCATGCATTAGTTGGGATGAGCACCTACTGCTGTGTGGTTCACAGAAGGCCTCAAGTGTCCAACAATGGGAGCCTGGAGAAGTCTGCAGCTCTCTGTTCCAGATCTTGACTGCTCCTCCCTAAGCACAGGAAGCAAAAAGCTACTTATGGTCTTGCTTCAGGTTACCCTATGGCCAAGACCAGGGAAGTTTCTGCTTTAGGAGTTAGGAAAAAAAGGAGCAGGTGTCTCATCTGGTGTGAAATCTTAGGCTATAGCTCAGCAACAGGTGCAAAAAAAAGGGAAGAAGATTGTATGCTAGTTGGGGTGAGCAGTGACTTGCGTGTTATGCCCCAGACTGATATCCCACAAACTAGTTCACTCTGCTAACAATTCTTAACTTTGCAAACTCCTGAACTCATCCTCCACCCAACCATGCTTTGAGCCTGCATAATAAATGATCTAGTCCCACCCCAAAGGGTTTAGAATATAAGACCTTCATCCAGCAAGAACACACATGTCTTATTTTACTAATGCAAATAATCCTTTTAACTTCAAAGGGATTAGCAAGGAAAGAGAAGCAAAAACTAAGCATGTAGGTAAGTGTTAGCGGGATCACAGCCTAAATGTAAGATGAGACAAGAGGAAAAAAGATTGGTAAGCACAAATTGACATAATGACAAAGTGATAAGCATTGCGTCAAAAGCCTAAAGGATGAAAGGAATGTGTAAAATAGGGCATATTTAAGCATATTTTCTGCCTTCTCAAAGGCATTTGTTAAATAAGAGGTTTTTATTTCCCCCCCCCCCAAGTCTTTTATATCCATCTATAAAACTGAAAATCTTAGGTTACTGAAACAGGAGACATTTGTATGAGCTGCCATTTGACTATCTACTCTTCTGCTTTCCATTTCTTACCCTAGTTTTAAAATCAGTGGTATCAAACTCCTCTTAGCCAATTTCCAGTGAATATTTCGTTGCATTTGGTATGGGCATAACATTCATTGTGCAGTTTGGGTTGAAAGGAGCACTAGCATTTAAAACTGAAAAAAAATGGCTTAGGAGAATAATATCATGTCTATTTTTTTTGTCTAATTGTGCATTGCCTTCTCCCCTAAAGAATAAACATGGGGCTCAGACAAGCCATAATACATAGACTCTGCACCCTGGGTTGGGTGAGGTTTCTGACAGAGAAGTCTAGTGTCACAGTGCCACACTTCAGGTTATTATTGCCTGTAGCTAATTGCTTCACCTCTTTGCTAGAGATTACCAAGTCTATAAAGGGCATGAGATCTATCCAGTCTAGCATCTTAGTTGAAACACACCTTCTTCACTGGCTTAAGCTAAAACAGGGGATGGCGAAGTGAAACCACAAACCTCTGCTGCAATGGAACCATAATAATGAGCAGAGGGGTAAGACACACAGCTAGGAGAGGTTAAATCTGCTAAAGCCTGACTGTTAGAGCCCTAAAACCTTGGTAGTACATCTTTCTTTCTTGGCTGGCTTGCAATAGACCCTAAGCTACAGCCTACATATATTTCCAATGCTATGGCCACACTTGTGCTGCCAACATATATTTTAAAAACTTTTCAAAAACATTTCCAATTCCTATTTTGTATAAATCTACAAAACATTACTTGAAAAGTTTCCTGCAAGCCAATTAAAATATTAAAATGAAGTATTTATGATCATTATGATTGCAATCACTGTTTTAAAAATGTATATATGTATATAAAAATGGGTGATGCCCTTTGAAAGTTATGCAGGAACCTTAAATGCAAATGCTTATCACAGACAATCTCTCATTCTATCCTCCCCCATCAAGCCCATGTGAATAAATGGATATTATCCTCATGTTCTGTCATATCATCAGCAAAAGAATCCTTGAGACAAGAACCCACAATCAGAGCATGTTTAAAAATGTCAGACTTCCACATCTTTCGGATTTAAAAATATGAAGATGAATACATGAACTGATCTCAATTTCTGCAGTGAAGAAAAGAGGCAGCTTCTCTGTAATTACAGAAGCTAAACTTTGCAACACTTCAAGTATATATAAATCAGGACTTTGAATTGCTCTGGGAAGTACTCTGTAGGAAGCCAGCATGGCAACAGCACTATTGCCATGACAGCAAACTTTTATCAGCCACACAGACACTATCTGAATTTTGTGAATGGATGTTAAACGTTATCCCATATAGAACACACCACTGTAACTGAGTCTTCACATCAGAAGGCCTGAATGACACTGGTAAAGTTTCATAAAGAAGAAAAAAGAGGGAGAGGGGGAAGGAGAGATTTCAGGCTTTGTATCTACTAGAACATTAACTGGAGTAAGAAATCACTTTTTCAAACAAACACCATTCTCTAGAAGGAAGCACATTGTCATAGACAACCAGCTGCTATTCTGAGCCCCTCAGTCACCTGCTAAGGCCTTATGATCACCTTTAATCCCCTCAGAGAAACCCTGTAAGAGCAGGTATTCCTTATGTGCTTTGACCAGAAATAGCAGAAATAGTGTAAAAGCAAAACATCATCCCCAAGCAAATTTGGTTAGATGTCTATTCTGCATTAACTATACACAGAATTCATACATTGTTCTCTTAACTTCTAGGTCTTTGTGGTTAAAGTGGTATTGTTTAACACCTTCTGCATTTGAAAACATCTGAAACTACAGCTTAATGTGTTGTATGCGAAGGCAGTTTATCTTTTAAGCTACTTACAACCTAACTGCTTCCTGTGCCAAGTCTGAAATCTTGTGAGAAGTTCCTTAATTATAAGGTGTTTTTACAAAGTAGTGACTATTTCATAGGGAACTGTTTAAAGTCAGAGAAGACCACAACTCCAAGTTTGTTGTTTGATCTTCTGCTAGAATATTTGAAGAAGAGCCAACGCAAGTTTTTCAGTTGGCACTTCTTTTGCAAATGTCTGATTCTTTCTTGCATTTTCTTTGCAAAGTTTTCACATCAGCAGAAGGAAAAAATGTACTACATTTGTAGCGTATGTTGTTCCTTTTGTGTTGAGCACAATAATTTCTTATTCATTATTGCATTCACTCCTCAAGATTTCTTTTTTTTAAAGTCCTGTCTTTAATACAATCTGTAAAACATTCATGTTCATGCCTAAGATCAGGCATGCTGGAACTACCAGTCGTACATCTTCACTCAGTATCTGCTAAATTATTAGGCAAATTTATTTGCTTAGTTTCTGCTATCTATATAGAGCATTCACAGTTTCAACATGCTAAGATTACAAAAAAAACCAAACTAATGAGCAGTGAGACAGGTGATCTAATAATCTGTACTGCATGGGCTATTAAGATCTAAAATAGTAAATACTAATCCTTATCTTCAAAATTATTTCCAAACTACATAAGAAAATAATAGGTATAGAAAATTAAGTGCACTAAAAATCCATCATATCCTTGAAATAGTTTGTAACAAACCATAAACATTAACAATCACACCTTGTCCAGCTGGGCCCAGGTTTCTAACAAATGGCCTTCCTTATTCTTTCCCCAGATGATTAAGTCTTTTACTTCCAACTGTATTAAAAGTCCACTTGCAGAAAAATTCTCAGCAGCTGGTGAAAACATTGAAAGTGGACTTAAAATTCTGCAGCTGTGTCAACTCCCTCTTGACAACTTCTTGCCATGAAGCCCCAGCCTTGTAGAAGTGAGGTTATTTTGTTAGTGTGTGTCATTCTTCTACCACCAGTTAACAGCTGGGAGTAACAACCTTATTATAATCTGAAAACCAGTATAAATGTCCTAAAGGAGCTGAAAGAAGACGTTGGATAAGTTTGGGGCAGTTTGCAGTGGTGGGGATTAATAAATTACTGACTGCCCTGTAATGATGTCCTCTCCAGTGAACAAAACTGTTCTCAAAGGCAAAGGAGAAGGTGCTGCTAGAGCTGCTCCTTCTTGTAAACATAAAAGAACCAATACAATGCTCTGGTGAGTGACCTTCTTGGTAGACATAGAGCAACTTGTTTCTGAGCTGAAAACAGAGAATGCTATACCTGCAGCATTTTTAATGATTGTTAGTCATATCTAGGATGGTGTAAGAATTGTCTCATGTGCCCTTAGGCTTGTTTTTATAATTGCCTTCTGCATAAATCTGCCTTTGCAAAGGTGAGCCATATGTATGGCCTCTTTCTTGTCTTGTAGCTGGGTCTGCCCTAGGCAGGTAGGATAGCTGATCTGTACATGCACAGGCTGGATTTAGTATGTCATTTCTGCCTTCTGCCCAGATCTGGAAAGTACTGGGAAAGAGGATGGTGAAGAACATGCTGTTGCCATAGTTTTGCTCAGACTCTTTGAGCCTGGACTGCAAAGCAGATAACTTGTTCTGAAGGCAGCAGTTTGCTTTCAGACTTTGTTTCCTTGAGCCCCATCTTGCATCCTCAGTGACCACTGTTGTAGGAGATGCCTTCAGAAAAGAGAGGGGCTGGGACTCATCTGTGCTTGTTGGGTGTTATGCAGACTACATGGCCAAAATAAAGCAATGCTGGTTCAAGTTTGGCTTTGCCTTCTATGACTGTGTACTATCACTACATTGTGTATAGCACCATGAATAGTATTTTCATGTACTGTATGAATGTGCAGTACCACTATTACAGCAGTACTGTACTCTTACTGTAATACAGCTATAATAAGGGAGGCAGAATTAAGGGTATCACAGGTGAAGTGCTTTCATCTGCAATTTAAACATCTTCTTTGAAGTACCTTCTGTCTATGCAACGGTACATGGAATATGTAACACACAGTTTAGGCTTATGCTATATTTAACATGCAGCAAGTAGTTCCACAAGTAAATGAGGCTTTTCAAGATTGTGCTGCTGCACTACCTAAGCAGTCCCTGACCTTCCCAATGCTGACTGCTCAGCCTCATCTCTGCAGTACCCTCTCCCTTGCTATGGCATAGTTGTTTGGGTAGTCATGCAGTGCATCAGGCTGTGAAACTGATACGGCAAAAAACCCCAACCTAGCAACAACAACATAAAGAGAATTTCTTAGCCTGTTTGGTTTCCCAACAAAGACAACAGATGGAGGGAGTAGCATGGGGACACAGACAAGCAACTCGAGACAGTACACTGTGTCAGCTGCCAGATCACCTGAAAAAGTCCAGGACATAGCAGTCTGACAATGCTCATAGTGAAAAAAGTTCAGTACTTGAATATATCTTTGGAGAATCAGGACCAAAGAATTGTATTTAGAATTAATTTTTTTGTAAAAGCTTTTTTTTGATATGCATTTTTACATACCAGATGACTGATCCCAAATTGAAGTGACATCCTGATTGATTTGGATACATTTACATGAATAATATTAGCTGCCCTTAGAAGCACTTATTCAGCATTTTTTTGCAGAAATACTCAGATATTTGACATTAGCTTTATTTTTCATAGATTCCAATGGAAGTGAATACCTTGGAGCAAATTTATACTGAAGAATCCTAGGGAATTTTCTTTCCATTAATAGATGGCAGTGCTGCTTAGCACCTTGTGTGGGAGAGTGATGGGGTAAGGACTGAATCTTCAGAACAAATATTCTCTGAAAAGCTTTCATATTCTATGAAAAGCATGCAGTATCCTACAGTGAAGCATGTCAATCTGTAGGAACAGTAAAGTAAGAAGAAACATTTCAAGTCCTCCAAGACACAGTTGAAACACTGTGGACCTTGTGAAGGATTTTAAATCAAATGAGACTCTTACATAGTCACCTTTTTAATGGTGCATCTATTTGGGCACTCAAAAATAAACCTAAAATAACCAGCACAAGAAAAAAGACTGTACATTGATAAATATTCATACAACAGGAAGCTCTAATATCCCTCCTACACATCCTTTAGCTCTAAAGTTCTCCCATAGGTGTAGTTTTTATAAGCTTTTTGATCTACTTTTCTCAAATACACTGCGTTAACAAAGAACTGATCTTTGCACTGGTTTAAGTTAACCTTTCTCATCTGGACAGAAACGACTTAGGGAGCACTTACATAAATTGCTTTCTTGAAAGATTAGGCTAGCAGGAAAGTATTAACAGTCCAGCAGAGGGACATTGCTTGGAAGCTGAGGGTAATAATGTCTTCTAATCCCCAGGATGGATCTAGGAGGGGTTTGCTGCTTTGTGCTTTGAGAATGCCACTGAACAATAGCTCGGATGGATTCTGCAGGTGGTCTGATGTAGCTTTATTTGTCACCACAGCATCTCCCATCTCTGTTCTGACTGAGAGTAAATGTCACCCCTGGCTAATACCATGGTGATTAATACTGTTGAATTAAAATGTTCTCAGTACCTATTACTAAGAAATAGCTAAAAGACATGTTCATAATCTGCTTTGTCATATCTTAACAATAAATCACTTTTCTATACCAACTCCACAATAGTTAAGACTGAGATTGGTGTCAGTGCTTTCAAAAACATCTGCTGACTTGATCCAAAAATTGTGGTGTTTCACAGGGTCAGTATGGAAAATACTAATTTATTTCAGCATGAAGTTTTTGAGATACGGTTTGTCCTGTGCACACTTGCATTCACATAATCATCCAATTCTGTTCATGCCTATCATCTGGATGCTCCCTGCAGGAACACTATTTCTTTAGGTTTATCTCAGTTGCAACATTGTGTTCCCTCAGGGGAAAGGAAAAAGAGCGGGGTGTATAAAACATGAGAATGCCAGGGGATAAAACAGTAGTGGTAAAGGGACAGAAGAGCATATGAGCTGACAGGTACAAGAGAAACAGAAGCAGAGGCAGAAGAAAGATGAAGAAAAATTCAGCCTTCTGAACAGAGTCACTTCTCAGACTTTCTCGGGGAATAAAGTTTAAAAATTAAGAGTCACAGGAAGTAAGACTGAAAATCAGTTAAGGAAAAGGGAAGGTATCACCTTTTTGGCTTTAAACCCCCATCAAATATTTAATGTGCAAGCACACTAGTATGAAATTGCAAATCTCAGACCTATATCTTACCCATTGTTCCTCTGTTATCCTGATGTTCTAAAATACATACAGCTGGTGGCTACACAGCCCTGTCTGTCCTCAGCAGTCTTCCTCTGAGCTGCACACACACACAGGCTTGCACAGGCTGTGTATGTACACCTACACACCAATAATTACTTCCAATTACAAGTAATTTGCAATTTACTGATACCGAGAAGTCAACTCTAAACCACAAAGGAGGGAGAAGTGGAGCTAATATTTCATTGGAGGAAAGAGAAGAATATAGAGCAAATTAAGAGGGAAGGCTGCAGGTGAAACTTTGGAAAGTGGCCATATGTTCTAGGTACAATGTCACAGATGTCCCGGGAGATGAGCCCAGATGCTACGTAGAATGCAACTGTGACTTTGTCATTGAGGCAGGTGAGAATAAGAAAGAAAGGAGAAACAGGAAGAGAAAAATGAATAGTCTTAAATACCACCTACATCTAATTACCCAAACTGAGGCAAGATCAGAACTAAGCATTAGCCTAAACTCTGACCTTGCTGTTGTTCAGTGAATGCAGCTTTCTGAGGTTCATCATATTTGCCTGTGATGCAATACATCCCAGTCTGCAGTGGTGCTGCTCTTGGTGTCTCTTCCTTCCTGCCCATTTCTCAATGTGGTGTGTACCACACACAGCTACCAGCACTGGGCTGCTGCACTGGATATTTTATTTCTTCCATCAGCTTTTATCACAATTCAAATAGATCTGCTGCTGTTGTCAGCAGCTCCATAAGTCAGGTCTGTGCTGGAATATTACAAGGGCTTCTCATTTTGAAGGGGAGATAAGTAGGGGTTTCTTTATCATTTATTACAGTGTTCTTGTACTTTCAACATTAAGGCTCTCTCCCAGCATGCATTCTATATTTCTGGATAGGTCTTCAATGAGAGAGATATGTAGAAAAAAATTGCCACATGATTAAATTTAGCTCTTGCAACTAACATATAAATTGCCCTCCCCTCCAAATTCCCTAAACCTCCAGCTCTTTCCCATCCCCATCAAAGAACTTATTGGGGAAAACAAAACAAAATACTTTATATTTGCTCAATATTTATTTGAAATATGCTCAACTGGTGGTGCCTTGACTTGCAAATTGACTTTGTTGCCTTCTCATCTTAGCCTGGAGGAGGAATGTGAGCAACATGTTCACGCTACCAGTTAAACTTCCTACAGGAATGATCTTCCTGAAATGTGTCAGCAGTCCCTGTAGAGTCAAGCAGCAAAGCCAACACTGTGCTAAAGGTATTCCACAATAGTTCTCTAAGAACTAAAAGTCTTTATGTTTCAAAGTCCTAATGCAGCAAAACTACTGCAAGAACTTGGTAGCCAACAGTACTAAATAGTACTGGTTTTCATAAGTCACCTGGAATGGATCCATTCAGACACTGTCAGTGAGTTGTGCTGGCCAGGACATACCTAGGCTCTGTGTCCAGCTTTGAAGGGGATGTGAAGAAACTGGAGAGGGTCCACATGAGGCCCACCAAGACAATTGTGGCATCAAGGAGAAGTGATTAGTCACTGGCAATCAGTGAGGAATGAGGGACGTGAGCTAGTTCAGTCTGGCAAAGAAGCACAAAGCAGCAAACTATTAGCAGCCTACAACACTTGAAGGGGAGTCACAAAGGTGACAAAGCAGAACTCTGTTCCATAGTAACAGATAGTGTATTAAGGGATCTCAGCTAGGGAGTATTTGCCATGCTAGAAGGACAGTGCAGCACTGGAGCAGGTTCATACTGTTATTTCCCCAGGGAGACAGTGAAATCTGCATCCTTGGAGCTTTTCAAGACTTACAGGGATAAAGCCACAGATAACCTAATCTAGTACTGGCAAGAGTCCCAAGCCACACGGGAGGTTTGACCAGATGATCTCCAAAGGTCCCTTCTGACCAATATTTTTATGACTCAGTGAACTAAAAATAAAGAGTTGGGAGTACTTCAAGACTAGTTCAGTCATGGCAAAGTGAATTAAGCAACATCATCAAATTGTTGCTTGGCTGGTATCACTGACATTTGAGGTGAAGTAACTATATTCACATTGCAAAATTCAGAATCTTCAGTGGCAGTTTCAGTAAGAGTTCTAGTAATGTAAGGTACATGGATTTTAAATCACATTACCCTTTCGACTCCAGAGATGTAAATTGCTGTGGAGTCCTAGTGGATAACGTACATCAGAAATGTCCAGGCCAAGTTTCATTTATACAGGAACTGCACTGTTTCTCAGTTTTATCACTCTGGCACTTTTTCTTACAGCTAAATTCACTTTTAAATAGAAGCACCAAACACTGAAAAATTTATCTCCCTCTAAAAACAAGGTTTTCCAAGTAAATTCTCAAAAAGTGAATGGAAAGGAAGAAGCAGCCAAGGGAAAAAAAGGAAAACACTGATTAATGAGATTTGTTTGTTCTGGGGTGTGATCAAACAGCCCAGCACCACAGTCCGTGATAAAAGAAGGCAGAGTGCTGTGCAGACTGTTATATTCATCTGCTTAAAATTCACATGGTCTGAGTGCTAGAATAATTTGCTCCACACCATCTGGCAGACATAAGAAGTATGAATATGTAGTGGGGGGAGGGCATGAGGAAATTTTCTGCATTTCTATAGCATGTAAAAATACTATATTGGAGTTTGCAACTTATGTTTGCTCTATTAAGTGCACTGGTAAGCTGTAAACAAGCCAACAAATGCTGATTTTTAAAACACTTAGGAACAAACTTACTACATTGGTATAATCCCACTCTTTGTACTTTATACTGGGCATCAGAATATAACACAAACTGGGAAATGCAATGCAGCAAGTCAGTACAAGTATTACTCAGTGGTCAGTACGAATTGTACCATGTCATCCATGCCCAAACCAGAGAGGATGACTGTTGAAGCTCTCAGCTAAACCTCTTAGCTTCACTTATAAGCTCAGGTTGAAAAAATTTGTACTTGCAACAGTGAAAACCTCTGATGTTGGTCAAGAAGGGAGACACCACAAAATCAAATGTTACTAGAAGATTCAAGCTGCTGTGGGATAGAGATATGTAAAGTGAACATGAATATCTGAAAGACATATGAAAGCCACTTTTCTAAATGTGTTTCTATGTTGTTTCTACAGAGATCATACTATTCTCATACTTCTTTCATAGTTTGATGTTCAGGCTATCTAGTTTTCTCCAGTTTTGGTTAGGGAGCAAACTTGCTTTCAGCCAAAATGTTGTCTGTTTGACAAAGGTATACAACTTATCACTCAGTTATTTTTTCTTTCACACTGTGGAAACTGCATCCAAGTTTATTCCCATAGAATAGAATGTCAGTTATCAAAGTCAGCAGTTTGCAATGTTTGTCCTGTCTTTTTGTCAGCAAGGAATTCTTAGAGAGCACAGAAGCTCATATTGTATATGGATATGTACCTGTTGTGCTTAAAAACCTGTAGCTAAGAAGACAGAGAGCAGCAGCTGAGTAGCTGTTCTGTCTGATGTGCAGTGTCTGTGGTGGAGAGATCCTGATGGACAGGCTCAGGAGGATTCAGCTGGGACAGTTTTGGATGCTCCTGTTCTGCCAGCTTCTCCATTCTGTCTAGCAGGCTGCTTATATCCTGTGGGAGCTTTCATGGGAGGCCTCTGTGTGCCTCTGCCATAGTCTGCCTCATGTGTATTGTAGCTGCTGGTTTGTCTGTGACACAGACACACATCCCATCCAACTGTCTCTGTCCTGGAAAGTGTAACTATAGACAGAGGGGAACAGCCTCTAGTGACTGAAGCTAGGTACCCTGAATCCCTTATCAGCCAGCTTTAAAAATTCCATCTTCCATAAATACAAAAACTTAGACCAGCAAAATACATCAATTCAAACATTATTCACATTCATGTATAATAATATTCAATTGTATCGATATAGGCTGATTGTCTGAGCTATATGTGTGGGAGCTGATGCTGTCAGAGTGGCTAAGAAAGAGTTAACCCTTATGCACATCTCAGTCCCAAGGGTGCTCCTCTGCTGCCTGTCAGATGACCAGAGTGTTTCCTCTTCTCCAGGCTGTTGCAAAGGGTATTTAATTACACCAATACTGCTGTCCCAGTGCTATTCCAGCGTTGCAAGGCAGTCATAAAGGCTGAGAAAGCATTCTCCTTCTAAGCTTCTGTTGTTAAGTGGCTTATAAAGTTTCCAAAATGTGACCTTTAGAGCTGAAATTTATTATGCTTGTATTCTACCCAAGACAAATTTAATTAGGCAGTTTAAAGAAAACCTGTTTACCAAATTTTGACTCATCTAGGTGGTAAAGAAGTATTTTTCAATCGCTAAAATAATTCTTCAAATGCAGGAGAAAATTGTACAAAAAATATAATTTTTTTTCCACTTCAGGCATGCCACAGGCTGAAGAGTAATCTCATTTCATGCAACCCCTTTTCAGATTCTCTGTGTCGCTTGCAGTCAGTTTTCTGTCTCAGAACAGTCTCTGATGGTAATTTCCACATGTATGCTCTTACTCTCTCAAGTCAGCATCTGCATTTTTATTCTTGCTAGAGCAAGAGTTCATGGCTTTTTTATAACATTTTACTAGCTCATGTCAGCACTGTACTCATACAGATTTGTGCATTTAGACAGTAGGAGCATCATTGCCTTCAAAGAAGGGGAATGAAGAGGGAAAATGGGACTGGGAAGAGACTAATTCTGCAGTGTCACAAGGTGTGGCTTGCTGGGTGCTTGGGGCAAGGGACCAAAAGGCAGAGGAAGGACATGGAGCAGCAGCTCCTGATGGTTTGAATGTGACAGGGCAGTGCAGATGCCTAAACATCACCTGTACTGATGGACAGAAAGCTGAGGATGACAGGGAGATTTATAGGAGTGGAGTGGCTGGTAACAGTTGTCCTGGAGACAAGGAACCCTGAGGGTGATGCACTGGGGAGTCAGGATGAAACCTAGTCACTTGCTGTATTTTAATCTGCAAGTGCTAGTAATAGTTTCTCAGCTAATACACATATTCTCTTCAGTCTTACTAAAGAAAAACCTAGGGCCTGAAGAGCCTACTATGGAAAGACTTATTACATTTATCTTTAAAGTGTGGTTCCTTATCACACTACTGAGCATCTGGGCACTGGTGTACAACCATCACAGGAGAAACACTCTTCTATGGGGTCAGATAAAGCAGAAATTTCTTCTAGTCCCTCCATGAAAGCAAATTCCAACTAATAGATAAGCTAGCCAGAATTCTAAGACAACTGCTGGATATCTGTACTTCATGGAAAAGGATGGAGTTTGGAAAAATAAACAAGCAGGTAGGTGTAGGTCAAAGAAGGGAATAAGAAAACCATGGAAAGAAAAATTAGAAAGAGTAAGCAAAGAATGATAAAGGATAGGAATTTTTATATCAAGGAAAAAAGAGAAGGGAGGAGGCCAAAAAAGGTACAAAAGAAACATTAAAGATGAAAAATTAGGCCAGGGAAAGAAGATGTAGAACCTTAGGCTGCTGTGCTTTGTGTAGCTCTGTGTAGATGTTCTGCAAATAGACTGTTTGACATATTTAAGTATAATAACAACTATCAGTTTAAAAAATAAGTTGGTATCAATTAGACATATTAGGTAATAGATTTTTGGAATGAAATCCTTTGTTTATATACAAGAAAAGTCTTCCAGAGGTACAACTTTGTCTGGATTGCCCCACCTGAGTCTGAGAAAGATGTGTCTCCTGGGAAGAAGTGATTTGGCCTCCAACACTGATGTAATTTGCAGCCTCTTGGATGAACTTGCAAATTATTCCATAGTATAATAATTACATGATTTAGGGGCAGAAATGTTTAAAATACAGGGATTTGTGGATGGGTCTAATGGCTTATGTATACAGAAACATTGCTCCAGGACAAGGTAAGGTACAAGTTTACATAAGGAACAGCTCTTTGACAATAATTCCTAGTGTAAAAAAAAACACATCTGTAGCTGAAGCAACTCCTTTTCCAATTCTTAATGTGCTTCCAGTGTTTTCAGGGTAGCAATACCTATACTGGTCCCATCACACAGAATCTCTTAGAGGTGACATTTTAATCATTGTTCAGTTAAGCTGGTTTTAGCTGGTGACCTTATAGGTGAAAAGCTCAGTGTCCAAAATGTCACACCTGCCTCAGCATATGTCCCCAGACTTGCCTGGCTAGTTAGTGCACATAGTGCATGAGTAAAGAGAGTAGAGAGGACCAGAAAACTGGTATAAATTGAGGGAGCAAATGATACATGATAGAGAAGGACATGTAGGTAGCAGCTCTCAGCAGTTTCTCTACTGAGGTTTTACATCTTTTTCAATTGTACTAAATTATAAGGTTGGTCTTGAAACATATGTTAAGTAGATGGAAGTAAATAATGTCTTGTTTCACACTGAAAGTATATGTGGATTCTAGATATTTAAAGAAAAAACAAAAACTGGTAAAGCACATCAGTTACTCACATGGCAATTGTTTGGTACCTGGACTCTAATTATAGGTAGATTAAGAAAACGAGCAGTTAAGGATGAAACACACCATATGTCCTTCTGTTAACAGCACAGTAAGGTACCACATAAACAACTGTCTTGACACCCCCTGTTGGGGTCTCATATTGAAGGCCATTGCATGCCTCACCCCTAACTTTGTATTTCTTGGAATTTGCTGGTTTTCCCACACTTTTAGCCCTACTAGCACAGATCTTTGATCTTTGGAACTATCTATAATATATTTAACAAAGATGGAGCTATTTTGGTATTTAAATAATATAATAACCACCATGCAGCAGGACTCAAGGTCTGTCTTTGGAATACTTTCAAAAAGTATTTTTAAGGGCAGGAGATGTATTTATCTATCCATTTAACACAGATATACCAAGTAAGTATGGTTACAGTACTCACAGTCCAGTGGTAGATTTGAAAGCATTTCATGTTATACAAGTATGTAATCCAATTTCTTTCCAGCAGAAGCTCCTCAAAATGAAATAATCATTTGTCTTTCTTCATAATTATTAACAAATTGCTATCTTTAGCTAGTTATAAGCTTAGAGCATTGCTGGAATTTCTGTCATTCTTACTATACTTTATAAAATTATCATTCACTCTCATGGATTTTTTTCCTTGTCCTTAGCTTCTCTTGTTAATTTGTGTGCTCATAACATTGAGTCTATTTGTATCATCACTTCCCATTTGTTATGGCTCCCAGTGTAATTTATTATACATGTAACTAATATGTGTGTTTTTAATGGCTATGTTCATTTTAACACTGAATCAGGATGGCTTTTAGCCAAATATTTTCATGATTGTGAAACTGATTTCTTTGGTCCAATCCTGTACTTAGAAAGTCAGTGATATGTTTAAAGGAAAACCTCATTTACACAAACAAAAATGTTACAACTATTTTATACAAGACTAAAGACAAATATATTTCCCTATTTTGTGCTATGTAGCCTCATCCAGTTGCATCACAACGCTGCATTTAGAAAAATTAATTTATGGATGAAAATATTTAATTTCATGTAAATACAGTTTGTATTATTCTATGAGTAAAATGTGAAATCAAGTATTAAGCATCATTAGTGGTACGTGACAATTAAAGTCTATACGTAACTGAGGATTTCTTATCTGTAAGTTTACTGTAAAGAGCTCATTGGATTCTAAAACCAATCACTGGGGACTGGACAAATGATATTTACACTCTTTTAATTATCCTGTGAGATTAGTGTTTGCAGTCTGCGTAACTAGGTCACAAACACAGCAATGAAAATTAATTGTGCTACAGAATTGCAATGATTTATATGTTTTCTAGTCATAATTCTAGTAGCATTTTAAAGATAAGCCTCCTTAAATAATTTATATTTTAAAAGATCTATTAACAACATTTAAATGATACTTTAAGACCAGTGGAAGTAATTTCTCTCTGCATTTATCCAGTGTTACTTTGCAGTACAGTTACTTCCATTTTCAGAGATACACAGAGTCAGCACTCCATCACTTGTGTTGTCTGTCCAAAGTGTATGTCTTCAATTGAATTTTGGGGCTTTTTTTTCCTGAAATATAGTGAACAGAAAGAAATAGTGTCTCACCAAGAAAAGATTCTGAGCCTATTTCTTAAATCAGCTGTGATGCCAATTCCAATAGAAATATGCTGGACTTGACCACATTTATGTCCACATGTAATTGTTTTTCTCCATGCTTCAGAGTTCATTACTTTGTGATGCTCTTGCTCTTAGACACTCCTTACAGCAGTGCTGGCACTCCATGGTGCTCTGCAAATGTCAGCAGAGACTCCTGCCACATGCTGTAGCTGCTGACTTTTTTCTTCATTTGCCCACATAAACATTTGTCTCAAAATCACTCCATTTTAGGGCATTACCAGCCTCTGTGGGTTTATTCTTTCATTACACCCATTCGTTTTAGTTATTACATTAATTCCATTTCCACAGTCATAGTAACAGTAGTGTATCAGCATTTCCCACTTCAGTTGTTTTCAGTGCATTAAAAATTAGTCATAAACACTGTTTCATGATCAAATTTGGCATAACTTGCTTTACAGGTCAAGCAAACACATTTTTCTTTCACAGATTAAAAGCAAAATCTGTTTGATCATGTTCAAGCCATTTCATTAGTTGAAAAACATTTAGGTTTATTAATTTGGAAACACCATGCCAAGTTGTGCTGTTATTTATACCACTGTTAATCCAGAGTAACTCAACTGTATTCAGTTGATTAGTCTGAATTTATACCCATTTTTATAAAAACAGTCCAAAAAATGGCCCCTTTTAACTTAAATAAATAGTGAGTAGGGGAAAAAAATAAAAAGAAAGAAAAGAAACAGACTGATTAGAAGAAAAAGTTGCCTGCTCATTGAATGGTCAAAATGAATTGGTGTATAATGCTTTGTTGCTGCAATACTTGCCCCAGGAAGGAAGGTGATTGCAAATGCAATTCCCACTGCTAGTTCTGTATTTCCAGTTCAGCTGGGGATTTAATTTACTTGTATTTTAATTACTGAATAGCAGGAGGAAACTGAATGTCTTGAAGAACAAAGTGGCCTTTCCTGGGTAAACATTTACCTCTTTCACATAGGGAAGCAGTGGTTAACACATGAAGAGAGTTTCTGCACTATGTCTAGCTGCAAACCATTTTGATCACCGAAAAACCTTGAAGATAAATATTCCAAAACCCAATAACATTTCCCTGGTGCTAAAGGCATTTCACAAGAACAAGACCTGCTGTGGAAAAGTCTGCAGAAGCACATCTATTGCTCAAGAACACAATATGTGACAGCTACAATGGCATTTCAGATTACTTTGATCCAGGTTGTGTGTCTTGAAGCTAAGGTTTCTGAATCAGGTGGATCAGACACATCGTGTTGGAATAGCTCCTCTGTAGGTTTTTAATGTTGCAAATACTGAAGAGCTCTCTGTTCCCAGGGAGGTCTGAGACCATTGCACATTATTCAGAGGATTTCAGGATTCCACAGCTATACAAATCCTTTAATTAAAATTTCTCTAAGAGAGGCCTTGATGTAGATGGGTGGGTTAAATGTTCTCTGTATCTCCTAAACCCCAACAGCTTTGCCCAGTGAAAGTAGCCACCTCTGCTACTGAACTGCATTTTTTGGCACCTTTTGGAATTTCTGCATAGTCATACATCTCTCTGACAAGGATATACCTGCTGCCTTCTGTTTGAGGGCTGTGCCACTGATGGATTCCTTCTCCAAAATCCAGCAAGGAAACCCTTCCAACCCAAATGAAGATCAATCGCACTGCACCTGAAGTTTTGATAAATACTCTGATCATCCAATAATATCTAATTGCTTCAGGAGAGCACAGTAATTCTGATGACACTCATTTATCAAACAAGTGAGAAGAGAAACTCGGACCTTACAGCAAAGTCAGCCATCCTGCTCCAGTAACTGTTTTATTCTATACAGTGTAGGTCAGCGCAGAGAGTCTCTTCCACCCTCTTCAAACTAATAGGTAAACATCTCTGAAGCCTAAGAATGAGCACAGTGTGAATGTTACCACAGATGATGCTCCTTGTCTACACCGTCTCTGTCTTACCCAGTTCATTTGATGTCTGATGGAGATCATCAATAGACATTAATAAGAAATGGCCAAAGCACATTGTCAGTTATAGAAATGGTTTCCAAAACTGCAAACAACAAGCTTCTCTGGCTTTTTGCTGTCTTCTGAAACCCACCTGACTAAATTAAGCAGGAGTACCAAATGTTGTGCCCATGAGAAGATGAATCCTGATGTGTGGAATACAGAGCTGGTAGCTGCACTTCTCTCATGTGCTGAAACAGCTGTGTCTCAAATCTGGGCCCTCTCACCCGCTGGCCCTGACTCTGGGGGACCTTGCCAAAGCAAAGACAGAGTTCTCCCCACCCTTTGCTGGAAATGTAGGACCTACCTGATGCTCTGGCCACGAAGTGCAGGTCCCCCCTCAGCTGCAGTATCCAGGCTGACCTGCGGGTGGAAGTCCTGCAGAAGGAAACGAGACACACGAAGGCAAGTTTCTGAAACTGAAAAACCAAGAACGTTACCAAGATCCAAATATGGTGTCACTTTGGAGGATGTTTTGGAGGGACTATCTTGGTGTCCCTTTCCAGTGACTTGGACCTCTTCTAGTGGTACCTGTGCTTCTGTCATCTCTCAAGGTGTCAGTGAACTAAGGAGAGTGACAGACTATCAACTGCACCCTGAGCTGTGGAAGACATCTGGTACAACTCCTTCTCTTGCATGCTTGCAGTGGTGGCTGAAATTAATACAGCAGTCCATCAGCTACTCTTTAGTTCATGCTGTAAATTGCTGATTCATCCTAAGCCCTTGCTATGGGAGCTAAGGAGCAAATGCACTACCTAATCTGTCATCTCCATGTACCAGAAGGCATTGCAAAGAGTGAGGAGATAATATTTGAATTACCACAGAAAAACTGAGAAGGACTGGAGGATCTGAACCCTTGGACATAAGAGGCAATGAGTGTCTCTTTGGTTGGCTCACTGATGGATTTCATGCTGTCTCCTTGCACATCTTTATGTACCTTCCAGTTGGGAAGGGACTTAGCTGAGAACTACAAGATTTCATGCTACGCACAGGAACGGGTAAAATGTTCTCAGTTTTAGTGTGATTAGCCACAGAGGTTGGAAGCCTCAGAGAAAAACCTACATTGCTTTGAAGGGAGAAAAGATTGCACTTGACCTCTTCCTTTGCATAGAAAGTGCCTCTGGAGCCAGCTGGCCAGAGTATCCAACACTCCATCTTCATCTAAGCAACCTCCACGGAGTTTTGAACTGCCACCTGCACTTAGGAAATCTAAGTCACATTTTAGATGCTGTGGATTGTTGTCACCCTGGAGGTCGAATGCCTAGAAGAGAGGAGCATCTATAGCAAGGATGCTTTAAAGCTGTATGCATACATCATGTGTGAGGCTATCTTTGTTATATCTGATAATATACTGGGCACTTTTAGCAGTAGGTGATGTGAACCTAACTTGTCCCAAGTGGGTTCTCAAATCAAGCTCTATATACATAGCTATATAACTCAATTGTTACCTTCAGTGCAAGAGAGCATACTGATGTACACATTCAGATTCTAAGACCTGGGGTTTACTTTCTAAGCTTGCTGGCTATTATGCTGGCATAGCTTCATGGCATTAAGAGTACTGTTCCTCAGAGAGCAATCTATAAAAGCCCCAACCTCATCCTTGGTAACAAGGTGTTGATGCTATGGGAAATATAGCAGGAAACAAAGATGTTTAAAAAAGTGCATACAAGAATATTCTTGTTATAATTCCTATATAAATCCCATCATAACAATAGCTAAGTAAATAGATAATACTGGTTGACCTAGCAAGCCAAGAACAGCTGATTTTAGTTAAGCAGAAGATGGCAATGATGCTATTTTTTTAACCTAAGTTCTGCATTGGTGTGCAAGAGAAGCAGCAATGGGTTGGCTGGACTCTGCTTCTTGAAAGTGCCAAACTTTTTTGTCACTAGCAACGTGGTAGCTTGTTCCTGTTCTGTAACAGCTCTTTCCTGTTGAAGTAGCAGCTGTAGCTGTGATGAGTCTGTGGTATAATGACCAGTAGATAACAGTGAAAGAATCTTATGAGAGATGGAGAGGAACCTCCGAGTCTGTCAGGCTTCTAATACAAACTCCAAACAGTTAGTCTGTGCCAAGATGGTATACCAGGAAT
>NW_008674144.1:22503-46804 GCF_000695815.1 Acanthisitta chloris
AAAGAGCTGTTTGTCTTTGTATCTCCCTCTTCTAAAGAAAAAGGAGTGGGAGATCCTATACCTGATATATATATCAGCTTGTGGGTGGGTTTGAATTGTTCTCAGTCCATCCTTCTAAAGATTCTAGACTCTTCTATGAACTTCAGGCCATGAAAAGCTTCCCAGTGACCCACTTATTATGGTAAAATGTCCACTCCTATACTTTACCACAGGAACATGCCAAGAAGTCAATCTGCAGGACACAAAGATTTGTTTTCAGTAAGAGCCTGCACGGGTGCAGCTAGAGCAAAAGTAAACTCCCTCTGCTCTGTATCTTGTTTTCAGTAAGAGCCTGCATGGGTGCAGCTAGAGGCAGCTAGGGCAAAAGTAAACTCCCTCTGCTCTGTATTCTGACATGGAAAAGTTTAGGAAAAGAGAGTGATACACAGGAGGGAGCTATGATAAATTATCTTTAAGTTCTGCTCTCACTCTGCATTCTGCATAGCCCTCAGGAGCATAAGTTAATGTTCCAGTAAGATGAAAAAGAGAGAGAGTTTTGGGAGCTGGTGCCACCTATATACACACTGAATATCAATGCCATTTATTTCACCTGACATGCTTACACAAATATGTTAAACTTCAAGAAAATTAGCTTTTCATCTTACTCTAGAAAGCTGAATTTAAGCTTTGCAAGGAAACCACAGAGCAATTCTTTATTTGTTAGAAAGCTAGCTGCTTTCTAAAATAAGGTGCTTCTGAGAATAGATGCATTGATCAAAGTTATTTTGATCAGGGGACCAAAGGCTTTGGTTCTGGCATGGGTTTTCTGTTTATGTTTGTTCTTTTGGTTTTTTTCTTAAGCTTATTTTCCATCATTCATTTCCTTCCCTTCACTCCCACACAGTTGTTTTTTTGTTTGGTTTTGGGTTTTGTTTGGGGGTTTTTTTCTGTGCTGCAGATAGCAGACACTCCCCACATTTTCCTTTTGAACCTAAACATCAAGATGAGCCCAGTTCTACTGGTTCCACATGCACCAACAAGCACCAGCTCTCCAGATCCTGCTTCCCTTCATCTTCTACGTGCCAGGGCAGTAGCACTGAGGATTTGCAACACGGTGCTTAAGTCACAGTCTTGGACCAGTGTTTTAGGTGGAAGTAGAATCAGGTCCTTAATTCTTTTTGGAACTGGTTTCCAGTCCACAAGAGCCAACAATGTGTTGGTGCCTTGCATTCCTTTCTAGCCTTGGTTGTGTGACTTACAAATGAAGCCCCAGCAGCCTATGTGCCATCCCATCCCCATCTAGTTGACATTTTTAAATCCAAGCATTTTTGTTCTCAGAAGCAGGTGAGATGCAAGATGAAACAGTCATTTTACAACCAAATAATTGGAGAAATCTCTGGCAGTTAAGTTAATCCTCCTCTCTCTCCCCCTCACACAAACATGTTGTATGAAAGTAAATTCTGCAATTAGTCACCTAAATCCTGTAATTCCACCTGTCGTGCCTGGAATCCTGGCAGATGGTTCAGTCGGTGTGGTCTGTGCCAGCACCTCCAGTCCATCACACCAGTGGCTGTCCCTGGCATGGGCAGAAGGATGAACCCTGCTCCTCAGGCTGCCAGGGCTGCCATGCACTGTGTGTTCTGCAACAAGGGGTGATTTCTGTACAGGCACAACCTGTAAAGGTCCCAGAGACCTGTTGCCTGGTACCTCAGGCTGCGGGAAGGGAGCAGTTTTGCTTTTGAGAAACGTGCAGTTTGGTCCTTAGATAGCAAGTTTATCCTAAACTCCCATCACCCAAGAATGGAACTAGGATCAAAACCCTCTGGCAGGGACAGTTGCCAGTTGGATGTTGTTTGGCACAGCTGGCATCATGGCATCAGGATGTGTAACCATCCGTAAAATCAAAGCAGACCTTCCCTGGCCACGGTGGAGGGCAGTGGATCTGCCTCTGCCTTCAGACACGAAGCAGTTAATACAAAGTGTTCATAATTAGACTTCATATTAGCTCTCAATTAAGGTGAACGAGGAGTGTTCACACCTCTCTCAGTGCTATTATTTCAGCCTTGCTGGCTGGCAGACTCCACAAGACAGCAATGTATCCTTGTCAGAGGGACCAGCTGTCCCTGCTTAGGTGAAACAGTCCCTTTTTTGTCATTCTGTCCCATTAAAACAATTCATCAACTCTGATGCATTTTAGCAGGGGCTAATGGTGCGACCCTGTTTTCCCTTCAAAAGTCCCTATTAATTATTTCTACATATTGTTGTCTGTGTTACATGGTAAAATATTTGGAAAATTTTCTTCTTCTTCATTCTTGAATATTGAGAGTACAACAGCTGTAAAAACATCCACAGTAAATAACAACACTGTTTCTAACACAAACCCTTTCCAGAGGTGGTAAATCACCACTGAATTATTTTGTCTCTCTAAATACATTGCAGTTAATTGCTTTTGGGGCAGATGTCTATCACTACCCTTCCCTGAATGGAGTCCAAACTATCCACTCATATATCACAAACCCTATGTTGGGAGCACCCTGCCTTCAGTTTTTTGGACAGCAGGTAAAGTGACAAAAAAAGGAAGGTTAGGAATCAGCAGCTTTTAAAATAATCCTGTTGAGCTGAGTACTGCATGTTGAAAATATTTTAATCTATAGAAAAAAGCTCTGTAGGTAATTTGTGGAAGAGTCCAAAATGATACCAAAGTAGATAATATGGAAGATTAGACAAAATTTTCAGATCACTGAAATAAATTTTTTTTAGAAGTTAGTCACCTAAATTTGAAGGGGCAAGTTCTTTTTTGTGTCCATCTAGGAAAGATTCACAACAAAGAAATCTCCACCTGTTGAACACCACACAAGCCAATTCCAAGATTTGTGCTTCCCTCATGCACCACCTGTTGAACATCACACAAGCTAATTCCAAGATTTGTGCTTCCCTCATGCAAAGTGGGTGTCACAAGGCAAGGGCTGGACCTGGCCCCTTAGATTAGAATAGCATCTTCAAGTATTGTCATGACAGAAAACTCATGGCTTAAAATTTGTTTTGCTATTTAAATAGCTCTCCATTTGGAGAAGTAACATGGACAGCACACAATATTTTTGTCACTAGGAAGATCTGGAAAGATTTTTTACAACCTTTTCAGGATTCATATGATGGGGAAAATGGAATCATGCAATGGTTGTTATGCACAGGCTCAGCTGCACAGCTTTGTGGCTATTCCTTCTGCAATGACCATGGCTAAATATTTACACTGCTCTTCTCTTGCCACACTCTCTTCTCTTGGAAAGTGCCTCTTTCAAATATAAGGCCCTGAAAATGATGACCTGTGGGACATTTTTATTGTGTCAGGAGTGTCGAGTAGATAGGCATTAAAAAAAGGAAGCACAACGGATTCCTTAGCTCAGCCAGCATTAATCTCTGTGGGACAGGTACCACAGCTCTCTGGCATTGTGTTGATAAAACAGGGGCTTCAAGCCACAACACAAAGTCTGAATCTGTTTTAACTGAGTACCAAGGTTTTCCTCAAACCATCTTTCCCCATAAGGCACCACTTCCCTGCCTCCAGCAGAGAGGATGCTGAACAGGAAAGACATAGCTGGGTTTGTAGCTGACTTCCTCACATCCCATATGTTTCTCTGCAAGACAGAAGAACTGGCTCATTATTCAGAAAATTGAAAGATGCACAGATTCATCAGTCAGTTCTTCATGAAAAGCTTTATTATCTCTGCTGCTAAGGGGGTTCAGCTCTAGCCTGATATTTTGCTTCTTTCAAGAGGGTTGTTCTCTCTTTAATTCCTTTAAATTCAAATGAGTGAGCCCAGTCAGCTTGATAACAATAAGATAATAGGTCTACACATGGAAGAGGAGTCTGAAATTCAGCTGTCATGTGACCTCTTGCACCATATGAGTGTGCAATGCTAAGAAACTTTGGTGTGAAACTACACAACTAAGATGCAAACTCAGAGAGCAAGAGCCTGGTTTTCACTCAGTAGATAAACATTCACTGAGGCTCACTTAAACTAAAGGCATAGGCAAAATATCTCAAGTGATACAAAAGCATTGGAATTACACACAAGAAGCTGAAAATTGAGATGGACTTACTGAAGTGAATCACAGATGTACAGGCTGAGGGAAGTAATTTTTCTGGCATATTTCCTGGTTGTATTTGTGCCACTTCTTCTTGGAAATCATACATGTAAGTGTGTATGTTTAGCTACATAAGCATAGACACATGAAAGCTTATCATATATGACTTGGACTGGTTCTCCTTCACCACAGGTTTTGTTAACAATTAGTAGGAAGCATTTTTCTGTGTTTTCCATCCCCCAAATCCCAAAGGACTCTTGAAGACCTACATTCATACCAGGGACACTGACCTTGCTCTCAATAAAACCAAAGAACTTTCCCCAGTGTCCTTACGGATAGGAAAAGTGGCATTTTGCTTGATGACATTCAACTCATACACAGCCTTGGCTATTCTAGTTTTTTTAATTTAATTTATTTCTTTACAGGGAAAGTAATACCACTGGGGGCTAAAGATTTTCTACGGTTTTACTGAAATGCCGTGGACTCTTTCACTTCCACCTGAAAAGCCACCAGAGACAAACAGAAAGGACCTTGGGTTTAATGTCTCATCTAAAGGATATTCTAATGTGTTGGCCTCATTATTCACAGCAGAAAAGGCCTTTGTCATGGTCAGATGGCTTTAATGTGTTTCGTATGCTACATAAATTCAAACTTGATGGCTCATTTATTTGTTGGATTGCAGCGTTATTCAACCTAAATGAAGCCTTGGTATTTACTAATAATTTGGGCTCTGGCTGTTGTTTACTTAAGCAAGCAGTGTCCACTGTCTCTTCTGTTGTCTGTATTAAGTTTGGACTCTACTAATTCAAAGACTATTACAGAGAGGGCCAAAAAATGCAAAGAAAATAGCTTTCCATTTGAGGACAATTATTTATCTAAGCCTGGAAAGATTAGTATTCCAATATTGCAATTTCTGACATCAGTTTGCTCAGGGTCAGAGACAACTTCTCAGACTTCATCTTAGCTTCTAAGTTCCCCCATGAGGAAGTGAGTCATCCTTATCAACATTTGGAAGAAGGGCAAATTGGAGGTAAGAGGAGGCTAGACCACTTAGGCTGTGTCAAGAGAGACTGACTAAAATGCTTCTAGAATCCAAATCTGTCTTTTTAATCTTAGGACCATATTTCCTGTTGTGATGTGACAATGTTCTTTGATGAAGCTACATACAGCAATTATCAAACTGTGTAGTCACACCACACCACAAGTCTCCAGAACAGAGATTCTCTTCTGCTGTCTGAAAAATGAGACTACATGGCTGTAATGAGGAAACTTTCCTCATCTGATTTCCAATTTCCTCGTAATGATTGCCAATCATTACGTAGCTATATGATTCCATACACTGAGCATCCTCTATTCTACCTTACAGAGAGATCTACCTTTTGATGTGATGCTTTGTAAAATCTAAATTCCATAGTGGAATTCTAGCTGAACTTTCCCAGTTAGATATTGTGAGAGCAATCCTGAAATTAAAAATTATCATGAAATCAAAAAGAAAACTAATAATCCTACTATGCCACCTTAGATCTAGGCAAAAACATGAGTAAATATCCTTAACCAAGGCAAAAGATATTCATCCTTCCAGCAGAAACATACAACTGGATTTTAATAAACTGAATAACCACACTGAGGGGAGACACCTCATAGCTGTCTGCAACTTCCTCACAAGAGACTGAGATTAGATATTAAGAAAAGGTTTTTCACCCAGAGGGTGGTAGGACAGTGGAACAGACTCCCCAGGGACACAGTCACAGCATCAAGCCTGCCAGAGTTAAAGAAACTTTTGGACAAGACTCTTGGGCATAGTGTGTGATTCCTGGGGCTGTCCTGGGCACAGCCCTGAGTTGGACTTTGACAATCCTAGTAGATCCCTCCTGACTTGGGATATTCTATGATTCTATGAAAAACTCAAACTGATGACTGGATTCAGAGTGGAACAGGATCTGTATGACTAATTCACAGCCAGGAAATACACAAATATAGCATAAATACCAAATGATCATTTATGCTACTAATTGCACTTTAAAGCTATAAAAATTGACCCCAATTTTCCTTTTCCTTGAGGCTCCCAGTGGGGAATAACTTTAAAAGTTAGAAAAAAAATCATTGTTCTGGCACTGAGCATGGGCATTCTTGGACCAGCTCTCTCAGTCAAGTTTCTAGTATGAAACAGCTGCTGCTTGCTGGATCTTCAGCCAGTTAATAATTTGCCACTCTACCAAATAACTTTTTGAGTGATTTATTAAGTGATTAGGAGTCTGCTCTGACAAATCAAGTGGACTTTATTATCCCAGCAGTTGTAATTCAGCCCTGTAGCAGAAGGAAAGGTGTACTTGGAAGCACAAAACGAATTCCTTATCCAATACCTTTCACTTTCCTCTTGGAATTGCAAACCACATTAACTGTGACTCAAAAATCTGTTTGCTCTTTTCCCTTCCAGGACAGTGCTTTGCCAGCATCCAGCCTTGCAGGTGTACTGGACCTGGCTATGATGGAGCTAATTCACCTCAGCACAGCTCACATGGTGCATTGGCTTGGATTTGTGACCAAAACACTGTTCATAACACAGGGATGGTTTAGCTGCTGCTGAACAGCACTTACACAGGGTTAGAATTCTTCTGCCTCTCACTCCAGCCCACAAGTGAGGAGTCTGGGGGTGCAAAAGGAGTTGAGAGGGGACACAGCTGAGACAGCTGACCCCAACTGACCCAAGGGATATTCCATAAGTTGTGGTGTCATGCTCAGCAATAAAGTGAGGGACTGAAACTTTTCCAAAATGCTGTTACAGGCAGTGCTGGGCAATGCTCAGCTGGTGAGCAGTGACTGCTTTTTCATCATATGTTGTCCCTGTCCCCACTCTCCATCCCCTTCTTAAACTATCTTTATATCAGCCCAATTGTTCTCTTGCTTTTGCCCTTCCAATTCTCTCTGCCATCCTGTTGGAGAGAGAGCAAGTTGCTCAGTGGGTCTGAGTGGCCCAATGGGGTAGACCCATCACAGCAGGGTACAAGTTTTTATGCAAAATGCTCAAAGCTTCTGGGAATTTCCTGACTCACTCTCCGTTGAAGAATGGCTAAGGGAACAGGGGCACAGCTCCCAGAGAGCATCATGCAAGCAAGAGTTGAGCAAAGGTCTATGGGAGCTTTGAGCATATAACCATGAAGTAGGCCTTAGGAATTTAGCTTCTCAGCATTAGAATTTATTTTCTCAGCATAATGTTGCAGCCAAAGGACAAGCTATCTGGGAAAACTCAGCAATGTTGCAAGCCCAAGGATGAACTATCTGGGAAAACAAAGAGGGATTCTCCAGAGAATAAAGGAGAGTTCTTCACAGCTGCAACCACAAGCAGAAAAAGTATATAAATGTAACTTTTAGAGCTTAGGTAATGCTGTTAGGTAATGCTAAGTAATGAATAGGTGCATTTATTGTGTACCATATAAGAGAAGGACTGAGCTAACAATAAAGTTGGAGCTTGCTTTATCACTCACACTGAGTCGGCTGCTGCTTCCCCGCGCGGAATGTTCCTGCAACTCTCCTCTTAAAAGAAGGGTCTGTAGAAATTACCTCCTCAGTAGCTTTTGGGTGGCTTTAGTTAGGCAAGTCCATCACCATGAGAAAGTGTTGACTCTAGGGTCAGATTATTTCATTTTCTTTGTGTCTCTCTGTTCTCCTCTAACTTCTTGCTTTCACTATCTTAAGTTAGCCCCTCACTCAGAAACACACCAGTGTATTGATGTTTAGAGAGCTAGTTACATGTCATCATCATCTCAAGCCTTAGGAGCAACAAACATGCTTAAGATCCTGTTGTCATGTACTAGGGACATGCAAGCTATAAAAAGCTGCAAAAAAAATGAGAAATTTCCGATGTATTTGAAGATAACATTGAAGTACACATAAAAAGCTGCAAAAAAAATTAGAAATTTCCTATGTATTTGAAGATAACATTGAAGTACACACCTTGTATTTTGATTTTGTTTGGTTGCTATAATGTGTACCAGCAGTAGAAAAGGATTCTGAAGTGAACAAGTCATTAGGATATTGGGGATTTTATGGTGAGATAATTCTGCCATGACCATTACGCTTCTCCCAGTGAAACCATTACACATTATTTGCAATGCTCCAGCTTTACACATCATGGACATGACTTGTCCTTGGTGTGGCTAGAGACCTGGACCTTGCTAAGGTGCAGCTCTGTATCTGCTTCAGGATCAGCTGTTTCATAACAAGCACAGCAGAGCTGCCAGGGGAATTACTCAGGCACACTCCAGTTAACAAAATTTGGTAATCCTCTAATAAAAACATCCAGTCTGTATCTGGCTTCTACCACGTACCACATAACCTTATAATCCTCAAATTTAATAACATCTGCAGGTTTGGGGAATAAAGTCTTGCAAGTGACAACACAGATGACAACTTATGGGAGGGAAACCTAGAGGCTGAAGATGGAAGGAAGGTTTGTAACAAAATCATTGGACAGAGTATATGCATTTTTCTCTTTGGTTTGGGTTTTTTCCCCCCCTTGCATCTATTAGAACAATTTCTGATGCATTCAAAGCATTGTCTTCTCTTCCAGAAGGCAACAGTAAAGTATTTCTGTGTTTTATTCTTTATTTTACAGGCAACAACAACCAATTTGAGGATTTCTCCATGTGCCCTGGAAAACAGCTGGTTATCCTATTTAACTGGAACTGAAAGACTCCACATTCATAAAACACCCCAGCAGGAGCCTTATTTTGTACAAACGTGTACAAACTTCATGGGGGAAATCTGCACCAGTGTACCTCATTATATCTAATGGAGCACTATTAAGAACTCCATGCCCTATGAGCTGAAAGCCTTTCTGGAAGCAGGTGGCATTCTCAGTCTTGCTTATTAATGCATACACTGGAGCTGCTATAAACATAGTGCCTTCGTGTGTTTTGCCTCCTATCTAGCCTCTGTTTTTCTAGAGCCAAACATCCAGCTCAGAGATGCTGGAATCCTTTGTGCTGCTGGGCTGGAAGTAATGAGAGTCACCTGGTCAGAAATCAGACCCCACAGAACCATACTGAACCTCTGCAGAAATCCTCAAACTTGGCACCATCTGGGGATGTTTTTGTTAAAAAAGTTAAAAGAAACAAACAAAAAGTAAAGCAAATGTTAATAGAAACAATACTAACAGCGTCTTCAGCTAGAAGTGACTACCACTACTTGTTTTCCCCTCAGATTGGCCCTTGATTTTAATTATTTATTTATTTGGGAATTAATCTTCCCCAGAGAGGAATGCAGGTGAAAATATTTACATCAGCTAGAAAATTAAGAGTTTGCAAAATATTTGTTATCATTCTCAGAGGTGAGTCATTTAGCAATTAAAATGTTTATTTAATTTTTCTACAAATGGCTCACCTATAGTGTGATCCATTTGAGAGTTCAAGAAAACAATTTTAATGACTTCCACTAAAACACCAAAATCATCTTAAGGTAAAAAACCTCTTGTGTTCCTAATCCCTGAACATCTGATCTCCAAAACCATTCTCCACAGGAGAACTTAAATATGTGCACAGGCTTATAACAGCTACACAAAACCAAGAGGTGTTATGGTCAGATGAGGGTTGTGACCTCTGAAATTTCAGAGTATAAAGAGGATTTAGGAGCCTGTGTTTTCACCAAGACAACAAAATTGGATATAATTAACACACACTGTTAAACTTCATCAGTATCCCAGGATTTCAGTTATGCTTACACAAATCAACCCACTAGGATAAAAATGGCTAAAAAACCAGGGAGACGCTTTACCATAAAATCTACTTCTACTCCATGAAAAATTCCATTTTAAAAACTTTATGATTTCTGCTCTTCAGAAAAATACAAATTCAACAGTTTTACCACAAACTGTTTTGAAAAGTACTGAGAGACTCAGGTCCTGAACTACTCCACACAATCTTCAAAGGAGTTAAGCATCCAACAGTAAGCCATACTTTTTTTTATCATCTCATTTTAAAGAGGCATATCATATCATCTATAGTGAAATACCTGCTCTGAGAAAGCCTCCAGGAACTCAAATGCCTCACCCTGCAGTCTTCAAGGATAGAGAGCCTCCCAGATGCTGCTGAGTGTCAACTCCAGCAAAAGCCCAAAGCTGTCACCATCCAGAGCTGCAACACAACACCACCTCCCTCCAACACAACACCCATAGCTGAGCTCTTACCAGAGCAGGTGTTGTCTGCTTAAAGCCAGGTGAGTTTTTATCCTCACAGAACCTGATTGCCCTCAGCTTCTGCTTGTGCAGAGCAGAGCCTTCAGTGCCTGCAGGTGTCAGCAAGCATGTGAGTGCTAATGGGGCTTCATGTTTATGGCATGGGAGTACCAAGATCCTCCTGAGTTTGTAAATAAAACGTCAAAACTTTTCACTTGATTTTGCAACTTGTCATGCACCTCTGATTCTACATTAAAATGCAAACTTTGGAATGGATACAGCTTTCCTGGCTTTGGCCTTAGCTGTGTAAGGCCTTGGTGTGCCTTATGGAATTGAGGATTGTAGAAAAGGTGATGGGGAATGTGGTCAGACTGGGAGACTTGCAAATGGGTGCTGCTTGCAAGAAGTAAGAGAGTCAGAAAGGGGAACCTTTGGAAATTTATTTAGTCTAGTTAGCATGAATTAACCTAATATTTTCCTTCATAACTCGCATAACATTAAAATCCAATGGGTTCCATCAACTCTTCTGGCAGAAGGGGGATAACAATGTGGGGATGTGCAGTTAAAAAGTGGGTTTTGTTAGCTTTTGTATGCTTAAGGTTTTAGACATCACTTAGTGCCAGTCAGTTCAAAGACACTTCAGCTCTCCCAAGAGAATAATGATAATGCAGATACACTGAGATAGGGCCTGTAAATTATTTTGGTTCCTATGAATTCTAAAGATTTGAGGAGGACTGGTGAGGTTTAATTCAGGATTCACATCCACAGAAAAACCACTACGAGAGGCAACCTTTTTGCATTCATCTGAAAGCCAGAAAGGGAAGTGGATAAAAGATATCAGGAAGGTTTTATTTTTCTTTCTACAGGAGAATAATCAGTCTTGCATATAGAGAAGAAGTAGGTGATATCTTAATTTACTTTACTAAATATCTTAACTATCTCATGTGACATTCTTACACACAAGTTGGGGAAAAAAACCACCAGTCTTGATGTTGACCTGCTGGCCACACAGCCAGCAGGAGGTGATTCTCCCCTTCTACTCTCATGAGACCCTACACGGAATACTGTGTGCAATTTTTGGAAAATTTAGGTTAGATATTAGGATGAAGTTTTTTCCTGTGAGAGTGGTGAGACACTGGACAGGTTGCCCAAGGAGGTTGTGGATGCCTCAACCTGGCAGTGTTCAAAGCCAGGCTGGATAAAGCCTTGAGCAACCTGCTCTGGAGAGGTGTCCCTAGCCATGGCAGAGGGGGTTAGGACTAGATGATCTATAAGGTCCATTCCAATCCCTAAAGTTCTACAATTTTATGATCACAATCCTATAAAGCAGGTTTGGAGATGGTGATAAATCTGCACCCAGTCTGGAAAACAGTGAGTTCCCAATGGAGAGAGCATCCTGCCTCGGGTGCAGAAGTTTGTCTTTATTCAGCTTTATTCAGCCCTTCTGTTAATGACTTGGATGACAGAACAAAAAGTAAGCTGATTAAATTCACAGCTGACACCAAGCTCGAAGGGCTGTAAATACACTGTGGGGAAAGATTAGAATTCAAAATGTTTGTGACAAGGTGGAGAAACAATAAAGGGTGGGGGAAATAAAAAAACGAGGTAACTCAATTAAGACAATGGTAAAATCCCACACATGGCAGGAATAGCAACTAATGAAATATAAAGTGGAAACAACTGCATAGACAGCAGTTCTGCAGGAAAGGACCAGGCAAAGATCACATTGTGATGTAGAGAATAATGCAGTCTGTGTGACAAGCAATGGTAGTAGTCCATGCTGGTCAGTTGATGTGCTGAGGTGTTTGTGCACTTCTCTTCCAGAAAGAGGTGCACAGGCCATAGGACAAGGCAATCGACTCAACACAGGAGACTACAAAATGTAGGAGGAAAGCTTAAAAGAATTGGAAAGAAGCCATTGATACAGAGTTAAACTCTCAAGTCTGCACAAGGCTGAGGCAAAGAAGGGAATAATCTGTCCCCCATTTCTGTAGTGGGTACAAACAAAAGAGTGGGTCTAATCTGCAGCAAGAACCAGGCTGGAGAGCAAGAAAAGCTGTAAGAGAAAGCATAGTCAAGCCATGGGTGTTGGCAGATTCTTCATCACTGATGAACAGACAAGCTTAAGTCTTGATTTACATCAGTATGGTTTGGTACAGTGTCTCTAAATCCCTTTCAGACTGTAGACAGACACCAAACAAAGGCTGATGAGTGGACACACCACTGCTTTTCTAGCATTTTTTAAAACAACTTGTATTTCTTTGCATGGTTTGTTTTCGTCCTACTCTTCAGCTGCTCTGGGTATGCAGGACTGTGCACAGGCTGTTGTTGAAATAAAACAAAGTCTATCTGTATTGCAATATGTAAATCAAAAGAGTCTAAACTCTTTTATTTGAAATACTGTCTGCTGTGTAGGTGAAACTAGACCAATTCTTGATATTTAAACCTAATAGAAGCTAAACTGAAATGGGTGAAGAAGGACCATGACAGTCTGGGATTCCTAAACTTTTTGCCTCTGTAAGTACCTGTAATTCCTCCTTTCCAGCCTGCATCCATCCACCCCTGCTTCATGCAGTGCACTTACCTGCTCTCTCTCACCTTGCTGACACTCTCCTGAGAACAGGGATGAGCCTGAGCCAGGATTGGGCTTGTTCCTGTAGGAAGGGGCCAAGCTTCCCCTTTGTGGTCCAGGAAAGTCCTGCTGCCTCCTACTCAAGTAGGAGGCCTCAAGTTCACCACTCCCAAGAAGAAAGTGGCAGCTGTCAGACCCAGAAACCCAACTTCTGCCCCAGGAGGGACAACAGGAAGCATGACAGCACACAGAAACAAAAGGTAGAGCTTGCCCTCTTATCAGTATTTGTGTCTCTTTAATACACTGCAAGGATAGAAATACCTGAAAATCATTCTTGGCTCATCCGTAATGATCATTAGACTTCTGAGACAGCTGCTGTTAAGTGTCATAAAAAGAGAGATTGATTTGTGTTTAGTTATTTGTAGGTAACCACTGCTCATATATCTGACCTACTGGCCCAGCCTTCCTGTAGCTCCTGAGCTGCTACTTGAGGCCACACACAATGCTGTGCAAATCTGCACAATGTGTGCAATGTGCAAATTGAAACTACAAAAAAATCAAGATGTTTCCATTTATGGCCATTGGACACTGAACTTGAGGAGAGTTGTGTTTATTTCTTGTCTCCTCTCAAACAGCAAACCCCTCATCAGATTAATGCTACACAGTGGAAAGGATAAACATTTTATAAAGGATCAGGAAATAAACACAAATAATAACCTCAATTATCTAATAGCTGGGTTCCATCCCTACTTTTTGCACTGCACATTTATATTTTATATTCACATGTGAAGATGAAGTTCTGCTAAATTTGGTTGACAGACTTAGAATGAGTTTCTGAATGCAGCTTTTTCTAAAAGCTTACAGATCATCTCTCCTTCACTCTCATAAAATGATTTTCTTCTCAAGCTATTAAAGAGGAAGAATTTAAAGAATTTTTCAAATTGGCTGATGCAGAGTAGTTTGACAGTTGCATGAGCTTCTATTTTCAAGAGAAATTATTCCCCCGAGAGAAGAGTGTTGTTTCCCTTTTGTATATTTATTTAACTTGATTTTTTTTTATGGGTAATGCCCTGAAAAGTTGGAAATGCTTATAGCTCTTTTGCAAGAATATTATAAATGGATACTTATCTCGGCACTAAATATCTTTATTTCTTTAAATAGAAATACCAAGTCAAGAAACAGGAATAAACAGGGAGAGCAAGCCAAGACCAGCACAGATTTTCCATTTGCTACAGCAAAATTTTTCATTTTCTTTTCTTTGCAATTGCAAACAAGTTCCTCCACTGCAATTTCTGTGGGATGTGGTGCTGCTCCCAGTCCTGCACCAGCCCTGTGCTCACCACACAGGCTAAAACTGCCTAGAAAAGAGTCTTTGCTCGTGAGCACCAGAGCTCCACGGGACATTAACAGGCTGTGTCAGACAACACGACAGGCAGTAAATAGCCAAAGCCATTGCACCTTCACGGACACCTTGACAGCACTGCTGCTTTCTAAATCCTGCCTAACTCAGCAGCACAGCTCATTGTGCTGCAGACTAAAACCAACTCTGCAGGCTTTGCCTGCAGACCCTCAGGCAGGTACCAGGACATGCCACACATCCCATGGGTCTGGTGCACGGAGCACATTGACACCACGCCAAACTCAATGCATGCAAGTTTTGGTGCCCTGCAGTCTCTAACTCCACACACCAACAAATTGGTGAGACACTGGCACAGGTTGCCCAGGGAGGTGGTGCTGCCCCAGCCCTGGCAGTGTTCAAGGCCAGGCTGGATGAGGCCTTGAGCAACCTGGTCTAGTGGGGAGATGTCCCTGCCCAGGGCAGGGGGTTGGGACTGGATGATCTGTAAGGTCCATTCCAACCCCTAAAATTCTATCATTCTATGAAATGCCAGATGCACCTGTGGCTGCTTGATGACCCACCAGCACAACTGGGCCCTTGATTCAGGAATGGCAGAAAGTGTCCAGAACTGAAAGAGCAGATCAGGTGCCTAAAGGTCTTGGCTCTACTTCCCTCAAGCTAGAAGTATCCCCTTTGATTAGCAGCTCCAGCCTCAGCCATATGTGGAGAAAAGCAGTCAGCTCCATCACCCTCTGCTGAAGACATAAAACCTGCCTTCTCTGGATGTCCTACTTATGGAGAATCATTCTATCAAAAAACCACTGAGAACAGATCTGAGTGCTGGAGACACCAAAAAGGCTACAGCTTGCTACAACAGGATGCTCTCCTAGGCAGCATTTTCTTCATTGGGTTTAGCTCTGTGCTGCACAATCACTGTTAAGTTGAACAGCAAGGTAATGCAATAAGAAGATGCCACTTCAAAACAGAGCCACCAACCAAACAACCCTGAAGATCATAGCATGGATTGAGAGCTTGTGAGCAGAGTCTGGTATAAAGTTCTCTGTAAAGCCCACGAGTAAAGCAAATTTTTTCCTATGTGATCTAGAGAGCCTTGCAGAAGTTGTTTTGATGTCTCTGTCTTGTATAGCCCAGGAAACTTTAGGACATTGCTTGAAACTCAGGATACAAAAGATCCTGTAGAACTGGAACAAAAGCAGAGGTCTATTCTTTTAAGCAGGGATTGTAACACAAGTGCATGGTCAGGTCACTGTGGGCTTTCTTCCCAGTAGCTGCTGCCTGCTTTAAAGGCTGTTAAGCCCATTATTCTCACCTCTTTGTAACAGAAAATTAAAACATAGACAGTGGGTAACAACAGACTTTAATGACACTGGTTAGTACTTAGCGACCATCTTTCAGACCCAGACTGAATGCCAAATCACCTGGCAATTGTATTTCTTGTAGTTATCAGCCCTTCTCCTTTTCAAAATACATCTTTCTGACAGCAGCCCACAGCTACTATTTCCTTTTCATTCTCTGAAGTGCAGAGAGCTACAAATACATCATTTAGCTTTGCTGCAGTCATTTCTGTCCCTCTGATCATCTACTTTACACCTTATGCATTTCTGCTTCACTCCCACGTGCGCAGTACATCAAAAAAAGAGCTTTGCAGCAAGTGGGTTTTTCCAGGGACAGAATCCCAGCTGGTGTAAAACAGCACAAACACCACTGAAGTCAGCACCATTACTGTATTTAAGCCAGCTAAAATTCTGACCCTAGTTCTTATTTCAAAATGCCTTATAATTCAACTAAAGCTTTTCAAGTCTCTTGGAATGTTGACTGCTGGCTCAGAAATTTCCTTGCAGAAGTGTTAAACTGAGTTGCAGTTCACTACTTTGTGATTCAAGGAGTAAACAATGCACAATGCTCCTTTCATCCTTCCATTTATTGTCTCCCCTTAAAAAATGGTTTATGCCTCTAAGAAATAGTTTTTGTAATAGTACCTGGGCTGGACGTTTGCTTCCTGCATTTGAACCATCCTCCTTTGCCTTAGGCTAGTCTTAGCTGAATGTGCTTTGCATCTATTTATAAAACCCAATTATAAAACTTTGAAATGCTCTAAACCCAAGAAATTTCATACTATTACCATGTCACAAGTATGGATTTCCCCAGCTCAGAGACTGCCAGTGAATGAACTTGGGAAAAGCTGCAACAGAGGCAGCATTAGTCTTGTGGTGATGGGAAATCCTGGCACTCAGCCTGAGAGTTCAGCTTCCACCAAACACTGCATGGTGCCCAGGAGCACAGTAATCCAAACAACTCATAAATAGCCTGAAGAAAAGAAATACCAGTTGTCCTAGTTCATGGAATAGGAACTGAAACCCAGGGTGAAAGTACCACGTTCAATGTTCCTTGGGGCTGTCCTGTGCAGAACCAGGGGTTGGATTTTTATGATTCTAGTGGTTCCCTTCCAACTCAGAATATTCTGTGATTCTATAATACCCCAACATTCCAAGCTGAAGCTAACACTGTATTTCCAGTCCCTTGCTAATGATCCAAGTAGCTGACATTCCTTTAGCTCTACTCCCTCTCATACAGAAAGAGAAAAAAATGGTCTCTCAGATAACAGAGTATCTTGGATCTGATGTGGTATATGATATCAGTAAGATTAACACACACAGTTTTACCATTCCAGGAGCTGACAGTCCCATCCATTCCTTACCCAGCTGGCAGGAGACATGAACTAGGAAAAAGGATTTTCTTTGCAATTTTCTCATGTTGAGAATTGTTCCAGAGTAATAAGAGCTACTCTTTTCTCTCTACAGAAATATCAGCCTGTTAAATTGCTCTTGTGACAGCAGAATCCACATTTCATCTACAACAGTGGGAAGTGCTGCAGGCAGGGCAATGCCCCCGGGAGGAGAGCATTTCTCAGTTCATGGGATGATGAAACACATGTGAACTCTCTGTGCTCCAGCCACCTTCAGAGCAATTTCTCTGCGCCTCAGTCTGATGTTGCACTGCCTCAGTACTGGCTACTTCCCTCTTTGGAAAGAAATCACTGCTGTCTCCAAAAAAAAAAAACAAGGAAGAAGAAAAAAGGCTTCAGTGGAGCAGAAAACTTGGTGAGTAAAGCAGCAGACACTAACCAGCCCTAAAACCTGTCAGAGAAGCATTGCTGACATGTACCTCAACATCTATAGTCTAAACTTAGGTTTTAAAGCCACAGAAACTTTGGTCTACATCCATGTGGAACAGTTTATGTTGCTCACTTTCAGTTTTGACAAATGAGATAAAAATGCAAAGCAGCTCCATGGCAATCAGCACAGAAGTGAGCTAACTGCCCAACTGTGCCTTCATAAAACTCCTTCCTCTCCCCTCCCTGCATGCCAAAGTTCACTTGTTTTAGATATGAAGTCACCAAAAGGCAGATTAATTTCAAAGCTTCATGGACTTTTCCCTTTCTTTGTTTTGAAATGTCAGAGAGGACCGAGAGCCAGACTAACAAACTCATCAAGCAAAGATAAAGTGTTCACCCTGCCCAAAACAAAAATGCCTAGAACTTTTTCCCCTCCCTTCCTCCTTCCCTGCCTCCCTCCCCTCCCACGGCTCTCCTGGTGACGCCTCCCCTGAGCCAGCGTTACCTAATTTCTAGAGAAACACGCAGTTCCCATAAGCATCACATTCAAGCAGCTCTGGCTTTCTGTCTGGTCACATCTCGGTTTAGGGGAGCAGAGGTGAAGAGCTACTACTGAGAGGTTCTGCAAGGTAATCAACTTGTTGGGTTTTTACTTTTTTGTTTGCAATGCCTAACTAGGGATTAAGTAGGTGGACCAAGGAAAAAAAAAGACTACTGGCAAACTGTCTTGCTGGAATTTGTAGGAGGAGAAAAGTTTCAATACAAACTCAGAAACAGATTTAAGAACATTTTGGCTTGTTTGCTTCCTGCAGGGAAAAAGAGGCAGGTTTTAAGATCAAGATCTAACGTAGAATATAAAATTGCTAGCATTTCTTTTAGCCATGGGTGTCAGTTGTACATGTTTAAAACACACATATGCATTCTGATTCAGTTCCAGTTCATCACATTAGACAGATTCAGCAAGCAGCAGTCCAGTGGGACAATGTTCCAGCTGTTTCACTCAGCTCCCCACTGGCTGTGTGCCTTTCTCTCCAGCCACACTGCTGCAAAACGCCCTGAATTCTTTGTACCTTCCTGTACCTTTTGCAGGCTTCGAATTGCCAAGATGCTTCTGATTCTTTCTCTGGTCACTGGGCTCATCCTGTCTGCCTCTGGTGACATGGCAGACAAAGAAACTGATCCACGACTAGAGTCACTGCATGAAATACAAAAACAAGTGAACGACCTCTGGCAGAATTTGCTCTATCCGGTGACACGTGGCAACGAGACTGATGGGATGGTTTATGCCACTTGTGAAATGAAGCCCAGCTCCAAAATAGATGCTGACAAGCCACAAGTGACTGGACAAGTCCTATTCAGGCAGTATTACTCACGTGGAAGATTGGAAGCCATTTTTTACTTGGATGGGTTTCCTTTGGATACCAATCAGTCTAGTAGAGCTATTCACATCCACGAGCTCGGAGACCTCAGCAATGGCTGTGACTCAACAGGAGGACACTACAACCCTTTCCGAGTGAACCACCCCCGGCACCCAGGGGATTTTGGCAACTTTCTTCCTAAAGAAGGCAAAATCAGAAAATACAAAACAAATCTCTTTGCCACTGTCTTTGGTCCATACTCCATCATGGGCAGATCCATTGTGATCCACGAGCAGGAAGACGACATGGGCAAGGGCAATAACAAGGCCAGTTTGGAAAATGGAAATGCTGGGAAACGTCTGGCTTGCTGTGTGATTGGGATATGCAACAAGAACTTGTGGGAAGAGAAACTGTCTGAGGTCTCAGAAAAGAAGAAGAGAGGGCTCAACAAACGAACATAGGTCCATGCAGAAGTGAAGACCAAAGAGCTGGGTGCAGTCTGGGCAGCACAGAGTAACTCAGGCTGTGCCACTGGCCACTAAAGTATGTGGCTGAAGGATTCCCAGTTCCATTTGCTTGCTCCTCTATGAAATGCTTATCACTTTGTAGAACCTCCTTTCTGTAAGCCCATCAATAAAACCAGCATCAACTGAACACTGTGGTATGTTTTCTTGAAGGCAAAGATTCCCATTTATGCAGTTTGGGAGTTGAATGCATGTAAGTAAGAGTTCTGATGGATATGGTCAATAGACTAAATAGTCTGTGTGCTGTAAGGGGCTCTTAAGGGATCATAAATTAGACACTGAAGGAAAAAATAAGTAAAAATCTGCCTCTCATTAGACACTGTTCTGTATTTAGCTGCAAACCTGAAAGGAAAAAAAAAGGTCTCTATGCTTTTAATAGTGTTGGGTGTTGTATTGCATGACCTCACTAATGGACTTCCCCTGGAAATAAGGGAAAGTACAGACATTTCTGTGGTAAACTTTAGATCCATTATGTTATTCTACTTCCATAAGCCTCTAGTTTGTTCCTGTCAGTAGCTAAGTTCTGTACAAAAGTTTTAATGCTGCTTAGACAATGCTGATAAATTCAGCAGATCAGAGAGAAATATTACTTTCAAAGGCAGAAAACACTGAGTGTGTCACTTCATACAAAAATGTAGGAGTTAAATCAATCAGTTTAGGCTGAGAGAAGTGACAGTGAAAAGATTTAAGTCAGATAATTTTCAGACTTAAAACTCTCACCCAATAAAGCTTTACTTTTTTAATTTAATACAACTGAATGAACATACTAAAATACCACCCCATGGCTATCATTCATCTGATACTGAGAAGAGAAAAGGAAACAAGCAGGTAGAACAAGCATATCAGGAAATGTTTTTATTAAAGATGACAAAATGTATTAATGTAGTTTACCCATGTTGTGCAGTTAATCCAGGCAGCAACAAAAGAGAGGTTTGCAAATAAATTAAACTGCATAATTTAGAAAGCAAACTACAAAACAGAAACTGGTAAACAAAATGCTATCTTTTAGAAATGTAGCAGGCTTTCAACTTAATCGCAGTTAAGATTTTGAAATACATTCCTGAGCTCATAAGGATTAAAGAAATTCCAGTGTCTTTATTATACAAATTCCCATATGCTTAAAAATAGTCTCACTTAGAAAAGAAGCAGCATTCTAAAAGATGCTTCTTAATCTGTCATTTTCACACACTTATTTTACAAACTCAGGGAACGTTGTTTTTCCAGTAACGACAACACTGTACTTACAAATGAAATCATCGTCACAGATAATGCATAAATTCACGTTTAGGGGAGAAAACCTCCTTAAAATCAGTTTGTGAAATGCATCTTCTCCATACTCCAGCCACAACATTCCCTCCCCAGTTTGCTTCCCCAAAGCCCAACCACCAAAAAGGCTTTTATGTCTGGCTGTGATTTCTGCATTGCAAAAGTGCTAGAAAAAGGGAACACAAAACTAAAGACAAAACCAAAACCACTCCCCCCCAAACCTAAAGTACTGTTGATTTCACAACAAAACACTAATTAAATTTACTGCGTGGGGGGAGGGGAATCATTGTTCTAACAGCACAATGATCTCAATTAAAGCAATATCCGAGGAAGATACTTACACAAATATTTAATTACTTATCACCTAGTGCAGCAAAGCTGTCTTACTTTTACAAGTCTCCTGGCTTTGGAGCCTTGTGCTCCTGGGAGAAGGCTAAAAATGGAGCTACAGAATACACATTCGCTAGGGCAGAAGAGAGAGAGGCAGCACTGCAGCAGTGACATCGCACTGAAAATGAGGTTTCTTGGTATCTTACTGGAATTTAGTGATTGCAAAGATCACTATGGCATCGGAGAGGGAGAATGGTGTGAGGACAATTACCAAGATATCCTAATTGTTGGGTTCTCACAGGAAAGAGGTACTGAAAATCTGCAAATGAGGCACTAAGAAACTGTTGGTCCAGCGCTGCTTCTACCTGCTTGAGTTTTTGAACCAAGCTCTTCATAACTAACAGCATTAACTGGGAGCAGGAGCAAAATGCTCATTCACACATCTGTGGGTCAGGAAGACACAGGGCAGGGAAACAGTAAAAAACCCTCAACATTTCTAAGTTGAACTACATGAAATCTTGACCTTCTTATTTGCTTGTCTCAGTTCTGACTGCACTGATGTTTAGCTCTGAGGGGGATTAGTCTTTGAAAGATGGAAAAGAATACATCTTGAGTAAACTGCTACTTCATATGTGACATTCAGGCATTAAAGGAAAAAAACCTGCCACATTCTCCTGGAGATTTCAGTTTCTACAGCAATTTCTCCTCCAACTGTCACACAAATGAGTCAATAATGCAGTCAGTTACAATTACTGCAAACAACCCAAAAATTTTCCAAATATTTACACTCTTCTTGTTTTTTTCAGGTAATGAGGAACTTAAATGGTGATCAGGATAATAAAATTAAAACTTTTTGCTGCCTCATGCTCCTAATAGGCTTAAGTATACAGACAGCTTTTGTTCCTAAGGGCTGCTTCTTAGTATCAGTGGAATGCTGCAATGTCCAATTACCTTTAAAGAGGAAGTAAACATATTTGAGGAGCACTGTGAGTATGGCTTTATATCCTGCAGAGGGACACTGAAAGGGTTACACGAATGCACCTGCTAGGGAAAACACATGAGAACAGAAACAAGTCACATTTTTCACCTTCTCACTATCACTCCTTATCTTTATACGTAAGAATTTACATACAGCCTTTCTTCTGCTGAATACAAACTGTTCATGGACTCTGACACCTTGATTATAGCAGCACCTGCTAGCTCATCTTCCACATACAGAAGAGTTTGTCAGTACTGCTAATATAAACTCTCTTTATTCAGTAGCTGACAAGTGGGCTGTAAAAATTTGCAGCTGGCAGTTATTTGTCAAAGAAGTACTCAATCTGGGAGGGATTTTCCTTTTTATTAGTAGTATTTTATTAAATTTGGTTTAATTCTCTCTGATTGGTTTCAAGTTCTAGGAGTGAGAAATGAACATTTACAGACAATTAGGTCCCAAGCCAGCAGAAAAATTGCCTTGATGGCTGCTGGCCCATAGAAGCTCCACAGCTGTGGAGACTATTCCTTATGCTACAAACAGGAGAGGAAGGGCCTGCCTCCCCTTCTCCAACAGCTGCTAACTTCAATGTTAAGTATTCCCTCGTTGCTGCCTTCCTAGGAGCAGAGTGGCACAGCTCCAGCCTCAGGACCAAGTTAGGGAATGACACAGCAGCCTCCCTCTTCCCCAGTTATTATAATGCTTCTCTATGACTAAACATCATAAAGGGAAGAGTTTGAAAAAGTGTCAACAATGCAAATAATCCTTCTACCATACCAGAGACTGGTGAAATGAGGAGGAAAGGAAGAGTTAGCCTTATTTCCAAATCATAAGGAAATAAAAAAGACACAGAATCCTTTAGAAAGGAGAGCACAGATGGAGTAGGCTGAAATCTACCACCCATTAGCTCAGCCCGAGGGCTGCTCCAGCTCCTGTAAGCTGAGGAATGCAATTCCAGTAACTGAGAGAGCCAAGTAGGTGGATAGGGCATCACTGGTTCTCCTCTTGCTGTTCTCCTTGCTTTGGAACAGCATTGCTGTTTCTCACAGTATGACTTCTGGCTTCTGTGATGAGGTTTCCTTCAGAGGTTCATTAAATTGGGTTCTCAGTATCTGGTGAAATAACTTCCTGCATTTTCATGAGATGAGCTGGGAGAGGGAAGGAAAAATTTTGTACAGTTGACAAAATATAAAGGTGTAAAGGTTTGTAACGAGAGAACTATATCCATGCAGGGATGGTTTTTAGACATGTCTTGTAAGGGAACAGTGATCTTATTCTGTGGATGTACTTACAGTCACTATATGCAAAGAGAAACAGAACACAGTCTGAGAAAGAAGCAAAAGTTTGCAGCCTTAAGATGCTTCTGAATTTAACACTCCAGATTTCTCATTTTTGAGAGTCACTCCCAACCATTAAAATACAGTCCAGCACTAGGACCATGTATGTTACAGAAGCCTAGTGCTAACATGATAAATCATTACTATTGGGCTCTTTGCTACACTAATGTAAATTACATCAATCTATGCAGAAACTTCAAATCATTACAAAAAAACCAACATGATTAAACCTCATTACTAATTCTTTCCCTCAGGAAATTTACATTTTCGGGACACTCAGCCAAAACTAACAGAAAAACATCTTTTTTAAAGCAAATATTAGCAGTTCAATGTAAAATAATCAACCCTGTGGCACACGGTTTCACCCATCATGTTTACAACAGCACAGACACTGCAAAGGGATTACAGTGAGATGCTTGAGGGCCTGGATTTCATACCTCAAGCCAAACTGTTATCCAAATACTCACAGTTTTCTGCGGCATCAGATGCTTTCTTGTTTTCAGATTCAGAGAGCTCCTCAAAGCTGTTATTTGTGACTGCACTTGTAAGACTGAGCCCTTCATGCCTTCCAGGGTCTTCAGTATGTTCCACATCCACAGTGCTGCTGCTTTGATCCCTCCTTTCATTTGGAATTTCGCAATCGCTTTCCGAGGTTTCGTCATTGTCTTTCAGGGCCTCAGTTTCACCTGTCTGTTCATTCTCAGAGTTTGAGGGATCTGTGGGGTCGGATGGGTCAGGGCTGGAAAGTGGGAACTCTCCCTCTGATGAGCCATTAGGCTCTGCTCCCTCTACCGTGCTCTGCTCCCCTGCGGAAGCGCCTGCTCCTTTCCCTTCCAGTTCTGCAACTGTCAGTTTAATTATCTGACTTCCGAGCTTGTTTATTTCTTCTTCCTCAGAAGGTAGTTGGGGTAATGAAGGATAAAAATGTTTATTTTGGTTTCTGTTATTTAAGTTTGTTCCCTCTGGAGCTGGAGATTCACTTGCAACAGCACAAGTTTCATCACGTTCTGCCTTCTGTTCTGCTGAAAGAGAAATGGAATAGCAAGATGCTGGAGTCAGGTGCAGGTATTTGTTATGTACCTGATCTGAAGACCATCACCACCATCACCACAGAGATGTTTACCTCAGTAAGGAATTTTTAAGTGTGTTTCCCTGTCTCCTTCCAGGCCCCTTTCTCAGATGATTAGCAATCACCACTAAGTTTCTTGCCCTGGTTTGGAGCCTGT
>NW_008674144.1:46817-62298 GCF_000695815.1 Acanthisitta chloris
TCAGTCAATATTATACTGTAGAACAGCAGGGTCAGGCAAACGTTTTCAAAGGAATATCAACTCCAAGCAAGGCACTTAGCTACAGAAATTTTTGCCACAGTTTACCATCAATCCTCACATCACTACCACTCTGAGGGGTTAACACAAGGTCCATTTATTTTGAGCTTTTCACAGCTTTTGTCCAACAATGACGTTTTGTTATTGGTCCTGCAATGTTTCTCCTAACACAAAAAAATATTTTGATTAGAGTAACAACATAAACCAAAGCAGCAGTGGAAGAATTTTAAATATACCAAGAATTTTGAATATACCAAAAGGCAAGCACTGAACCAATAGAGAAAACAGCAATGTGTAAACAAACAGCTCTGTGAAAGAAAGAGAATTTGTCCGATCATTAAAGGACAAAAAAACCTCATTGAAAATAAGCTTGTGAAGTAAGAAAAATCAGGGAATGCCAGAAATACAGCTGCATTGACAGCTTAAAACGACTCTTGTCATGCAGATGCATTACCTTTCAGTACATGAGCATTGACTGTGTTTCTCTCAGAGGAATCCTGCCTCATGCCATGCACAGGACAGCCTGGCTGCAGGAAGGACTGGCCAACGCCTCCATCAGAACTGCCTCATCTATGATTTGGGAGCTGCCAAGTGAGTGAGACAAGGGTTGGCATGAAGGGAACAGACACCCTTACAATTAAGGAAGTTAGGAATACAACACTGAGGAGCTGAAATTTAAGTCTGTGGAAAAGGCAAGGATAAATTAACTTTCAAAAGGTGATCACTCACTGGATCTAATCCTCATTATCTGAGCACTCAGCTGGAAACCTGGAGCTTGATGTGCAGGACTGCTCTGCTCGTGCTGTATATCAAAGTGCTCCAAAAAGAGCCAAAATGTTTGTGCCTCAAACTGGCACTCGAAATTAGGAAGGACTCTACCTTATTCTTTGCGTGCCTCAGTTTCCTCCCTCTTACAGTGGGATAACACCATGCCATCTCCTTGCTGCAATTTTCTGAAGCTAAATTGTTTCAAAGCACTAAATCACTCGAGGAAAGTTTGTAGAAAAACAGTACTGCTGTCTTCAGGGAATGCTTGAAATAGTGCCCAGGCAATACAGCAGGGACAATGCATTCAAGATGGAGTGGCAAAAAACCCTGAATAGGAGCTGTGGTGCTCAAGTACAACCTATCCCACAACACTATGCATCATGTGCATGGGATAAAGTGAGATTTGGTGGCACAAGACAGTCTTTCATTCATATGATTGTACTATCTCATGATGCATTTTCACCCAGGAACTGAACAGTATATCCTGGAGGCATCCAGCTTAACTCAAACAATGATAACAAGTACAGACTAAAGGAGGCCTTGATGAGACCAGAGTAAGAGGATAGACTGGATAAAAAAAGCCTGAGAAAGCCCTCTGATTACCTGCAGATCTAGCCAGAGCAACATTTGATGCATTATAGGGAGTTCTGATAAAGAATGTATGTTTGTTCAAAATCTGGAAATATTTCCTGGGCCAAGCAGGCAACAAATATCAGGGGTCATATTTAAAAGACCATAACTGACTGATGTGGCATCAAGCCTAGTACTTAAAGATACATAAGAATTCCGTTGCTTTTCTGCTTATCAACTGTTTTCACCCAACAGATCATTCAACTAAGAGGAAAATAAAAGTGGGTTTGTAATACTTTTAAACCAAGGGCATACTTGGTAAACAAAGGCAGCTGAACATATTGTATGTTCTTCCCCAGATTTTAGAGGTACATGATACAGATGAAAAATTGCTATATGCACCAAGTTCCCAAAACTCACCAGCAGTCATTCTCTATAGAGAGTGATGCAAAAGGTGACTCAGTGTATCACTCCTATATTGATGCTGACTGCAGAGGAGCTGTGTAACTCCAAGCACAGGGACATTCTCTACAGCTGAAAACACAGTTTCCTCTCCAGGCTTCAAAGGGAAGGTGGCAGCCCCAAACATCCTTCAGAAAAAAGGATCTGAAGCACCAGAATTGGTCCTGGTCTCAGCCTTTCTTTCCTCTCTGCTCCAGTTTTGTTCCCCCTGAGTTTACATTATCTTGAAGAAATGGTGCATACAGAGTTTTACCAGCATAAAGCAAGCTCGGGAGAATAACTGGTTTGGTTTTTGTTGTTTTTAGCAGATGAGATTTGAAAGTGAATCATTTAGAATGGGGTAGAAACTCCAGGCTGTTTTCTCAGGGTGGAAACCCCAGATTTCAACTTCCTTTCAATTACAGATATACTAAATGCTTCCATGCTTAAAAGAAACCCAAACCAACCAAACAACAGACAAAAAACCCACCAAAACCCCCACACGTGGTCATCAGGATTTAACACCAAAAAAAAAAGTTATTTGGCTGACATTAAAGAAAAATCAGTTGAAATAGAAAACACAGCATGGAAAGCTTCAGCCCAGAGCTAAGGTTTGGCAGTGTTACAAAGCAACAGCAACAGGGTCTGATGAGATGTGACAGGCAGGTCAGACTGCCTGTCTGATCAGCCTGTAATCACAATGGTAATACCAACCTCACCTAGGACAAATACCTAAAGGAAAGAATATAATGCCACCCTGTAAATGCTTCCATTAACTGCAGATTTAATTAAAAATTAACAATTAAGCAGGCAAAAAAATGAATATTTATGAGTTATTGTTACTCACCAGAGAACTATTCATTGTAGTCTCACTTCTTATTTTTAGCAAAAAATATCAGCTGATCAAGATTACAAAAAAGATCAGTCTGGCTGTCAAGCTTTATCAGATGATGACATGGATTATAAAGTCAAAATTAAGCCACAATCTATTTAGTTTCAGGACTAACAAATAAATTGTTTATGATGCTTCATGGTTAGCTGAAAAAGATCTGGGCATACCAAAATGTTCTGCCCATTAAAGAGCTTATCCAAATGCCAATAAGCAAGCATAATAATCCATCTCCCATCCATTATGAAAAACTAAGGGAAAAAAAAGGTTATCAGCAAAACACTATCTTCTGCTACTGCCAAATAAAGTTAAGCTTCACTTTGGAGGGATGTTAAAGCTTGCTGTGGGAGAAGGATTTTTAACAAAACACATGCAAGAGTATAAAAAATCAGTCAGTTTCTCTGGGGAAATGAGTCAGGTATTTCAATTTAGCCAGAGCAATCAGGAAGCCATTCATCTAGATATCACCTATAATGCAGGGAAGTGCTAAACCAGTTCCACAGGCTGCTTCCTACTGTGCATTTGAACTGAGGGGAAAAGCACAGGAATCAGTTAACTGGAACACAGATGGCATGAATAACTTCTCACAGTATCAGGAAAATTCTTTGAGGTGTAGGACCTAATCCCTAGCCCTGTGCAGTCTATTCAACAGTAATTTTTCAGTCCCTTCTTTGCTATCTGTACTGGGACAATCTATCTGTTTTACTCGCCGATGATTTATTCAATCTCTGTGACTACTGAAACTTTACCTTCTGCTGTCCCAGCATGAAAATTTTACTACATTTTATTTGGAAATAAAAGTGCTTGGCTCTCATTTTATTATTTGTGCTCCAGGTGCTCACCTTGTACTTCAGTTCTCTGTGGCTTATCAGCAGATGCTAACAAGGGTGACCTGGACCTCTGTATCACGGGCAGGGTTGGGTCACTGAACGATATCGTATCCTTTCCACCTGGAACAAACACAGTGTTAGAACCACTAATTCACCAATTACATCCATTGTGCACCAATGATATTCAAGCATATCCCACAATTTTGTAGCAATGTTATTGAAAAAGTACAGAACAGGAAAAGCATCTCAAATGATCCTTATACAGCATGGAAATAAATACTCTGTACTGATGCCAGAAAATGCAAGTCGAAGACAGAATAGGTGTATGTTTTTACCTGCAGTACTGAGTAAAGGCCAGATTTTGAAAGAAGAGCAGGTGCTGTACACAGCAAAATGTATTAGCAATTTGAATTCAATTAAAAATATTAATAATCAGATCATACCGAAAGTTTCACAAAGAGTAATGGATCATTTGCATGCTATTACCAGCAAGTGTTCAGCACTGACCCTTTACTCCCTATTGCTCTGCCTCATGTGATGCAAGCAGGTTCATCATTATGTAGCTTTATACTTCAGACTTACATATCATCCTACAATGCTCCCTTAAAAAAATACTAAAAGCTTTGCATAACTAAGAACAGAGGGAGCAAACAACTACACGTTGCTGGGGAACAGGAGGGAATTTAATCTGAAAATTCCAAAAACATTTCTGAGCATTCTCATTTTAAACCAAATGGAAAAGGGCAATTTTCCAGCTCTTTTGCAGACAGAATAGTGCAAGAAACTCTCCATCTGAGGACTCTGCTGTAGATGCCTAATCTTTATGTATTTTAGCAATGCAGAAAGCAACACCTGCAGATCCTTTAGGAAGTCCTCCACTATTTGGGTTGCTCATGATTTTAGTGACTGACACTACCTTAAACCTAGAGGGGAAACAGCAGGAAATGTGCAAGATCAGCTAAGTGTGGTGTCTGTGTGGCCTCCAGAACCACTGCCAGCCCATAAGTAATGGCTGGGGAGGCAGCAAACTACTGCTCTATTTATCTCCATAAGAACAGACATTTATGTAACAGCCACTTCTCCCCTCTAAATCTGTTTGTACGCTTCACCTTAAGGCAACATCCTAAATCTAATCACCCATCCAAGACAAAGACTTTCAAAAGAGCATCGGGTCAGGAGATACCCGGAATAAATCCAGCTTGGAGAAAGTTCTGGTACCTACTAAGGAATAATGAAAGTCAAGCTGCTCCTATGGAGTCTATCTGAACTACCCCAGCCCCTGACTACTTTTGAAGGCACTGGCTGCAAATACCTTGATCCTGAAGGTATTAATGATGTTTTTATATCCTTATCATGTTGGGGTATACACTGCAGTGATATGAATGCAATTAATGCTTTTGAAACATGGATCTTGTCAAGCTTTGATCCCCCTGTCAAGCTGGCATCAAATTCTGCCTTTGCCATAGCAAGTAATAAAAACCAGTATTAGCTAACAGCAAGAGGAGAACTCCCCAGGGTAAGGCAAAATTAATTGAAAAAAAAAAGGCAAAACAAATCCAATGGCTATTTCAAAACACAAAAGCCTCTAGATGAATGTACTTTCATGTAACGGTGAAGGAATTTTGTGCTGGGAGAACTAAATCATACAGGGAACCAGTGGTATGAAAACACCCAATGGATATTCACACACAGCCAGAAGCAGCCACATATCCAAAAACATACAAAAGAATCCAACCGAGGAAGTAAAATTCAAAAAGATAATGAATAAAAAAATTGGGGGGAGTTTTAATAGGAATGTAGAAAGCAGAGTGTTTTCTTTTTTTTTTTTAATAAAAAAGTAAAGCCTGAGCTGAAGTCTCTGAAGATTGCAAGACAAGCTTCAAAAAAGATACTTCTTGACTTCCAGCCAGCATTTACACAGCAAACACATTTACTTTCACGTTTTTCTCTGAAAACCAACCTGGTTGCAGAAAATAAAGCTAAGCTCGGTACCTGCACATCTAAGCAACAGATGTGGCCCAAAGAGTCTGATGCCTATTTATTTATTAACAGCGACTCCCATCCATTCATGAAGGAGGGACATGGGGGTAGTGCTGCTCTGCATTCTGTGAATCGTGATCTGAACTTGAATTACACACAAAGAATTTCAACTAGCTGCTGTGTAAGCTCAATTTCATAATTTATATAGCTTCAAGTTACTCTAATGAATTTTTCAAGGACTTTCATGAGAAGTATGCAGATCTCAAAACACAAACAAGTTTTCAGTGGTAGTTAATTCTTCATTTTCTTCTCAAGGGTTGGGTATCCTCTTACAACCTCACCCCACATCACTGTAACTGGCTACAGCCACAGCAGCTGCTGAGCCCATTAATTCTACCTTGCCTCTGCTCCCCAGTGATTGCTGCAGAGCAAGAGGCAGTGCTCAAACTCTCTCATCATCCCACACAAAAAAGGCTGAGTCATGGTCAGCTCTTTTCTTAAACTTTTTTTTTTCCAGTGGCAATCTGGAATTTTCAGGAAAACAGAGATTTTAAAAAAATACAGAGTGACTTATCTGAATGTCTTGTGAAATCAGACTGTGAGAGGAATAAGGTGGTGCTTACTATGTATTATTACTATGCACATAATATGTACACTTAACATCCTGTGCATGCATATTTGAACCAAAATGCACTCAAGACAAAGCAAAGAACTAAATGCTTCTGTGAGCATCACATTCTCTGCTTCCTTCCCAAGGCAAGTAGGCTGAGAAAAAGAAAATCAAAGCCAAATCTATGCCCAAGCTTGCTTTCTTTTCAGCAATGAAAATGAACCTCACAAGAGATTCATTTAGTTAAAGCCCATTTTCCAAGCAGGGGAATCTAAAGTCTGTGGTAGGCAGAACTACAGAAAATGAACTACACCACTGGTTTCACTTCTTCCAAAATTAAATATACTCTTCTTCCTGATTTAGCTTTCCCATAGTTCATTCATGCATTTCTCAAAAAGCACATGACAAATATGTCATCAAACAAAAAACCAGGAGCATTCAAGATCTTTCTTCAATAGGATCAAGTATATTAACACCACTTGGGAGATATTATTATCATGGTGACAGTGGATGCTATGAATGTTATATGGACAATGATGTGTAAGTAGGAACATTAACTTCAGATTAAAACTCTGTAATTTATAATGTGCATTTCTTACAGTGCTAGAATGAACATCAGATTTCATCTGCTTTTTTTTTTTGTCAATGACAAAAAGTTCCACTCACAACCAAATCATACTTTTTCTCTCTGGATTTAAGACTGACTAGATGAGATAGTCTCTGTGTTCTGCTCCTCACCCAAGCCAACATTCAGCTGCAGAAACCACTGTGGTATTCCCACACTATGTGTTACACACTGCTGCTTTATGGAGCGGAAGCTTTACACGCTCTGGAAAGAAAACTAGTGACCCACCAGGTGTTGCAAGGCTCTTTCTGATCACCTTGGGATTAGAGTGCACTTGGAAACAAAAGTGCACTCTTGATTTAAAAGGCAAGCAGCAAATCAACAAACATTGGGTCTCAACAGGACTCACGAAGCAGTGTAAAACGCCTTTGCAATTATTTAAGATTATCCTCTCTCACTATTCACTTAACACAAATGAATTGTTATGCAGATCAGCCTCTATTTCTCTTGTGGTCATCTGACTCACTTGACTGAACATCTTAATCTGCTGGAGATAAAAATGTTCAGATAACATTTCCATTTATTGACATGCAGTGACAATAATTCCCGTACTGCTAAAACCAGTTACTAAAATATACGTTAAGCAGAACCTACTCCCAAATCCCACTGAGACATTGTAGCTCAGGCCTTCAGGCAGCAGAAGAAAGGAAGGAAAGAGACAGTTGTTATTGTATAAACATTACTTTGATGTCTTACCTACATAGATCAACAATGGTGCAAGAAGTTCCCACTTCCATTTTTTAAACACATTTTGCAAAGATTAGAAATGCTTCGTTTATTAGTGTATTAATTTCATGGGACACTATTTTTGAGAAACAAGCCAAAAAACCCAACCCTTATAGTACCTTAAACCAGTGAGTTTATGACACACGTTTGTACTAATGGACAAACCTGCATTAGCAGGGATTTAGACAAACACTTCACCTGCATCTTTTGGGGAATGTGGGGAGGGACAAATGCACTATGCATGTTAGGTGACTAACTGAGGAGTCAACCGTGAAAACAAATTTGGGACGTTTAGTTCTGGAAAGAGTCAGGAAGAGAGCCAGTTCCAGAAAGGTGATTGCCAATGCCCACAACAGGCAAGCTGAAGTGGAAACACCACATCAGGCCAAACAGCTGAACAGAGGAGGTTTGTCAGCTCTGTCAAATGTTTTCTTCTAGATGGTGGTTAAAACACAGAGCCAAAAAACTAGAAGTCTAAACCACATTCCCTCCCACCCCCAGCAGCACTGATAGGAAGCTGTAAACAACAAAGCCTAATGATGCAAACACCAACAATGGAGGAGCATAATTTACAGTGGTTAAAGAAGACACAGTTAGGTGTAATGGGAAGAAAAGAAGCAAAAAAGGAAATGCAAATTAAATATTTCACATTTTCCTAACTGTGAGATCTATTAGGAAGCAGATTAATCTCCCATTACTTGAGTAATTCAAAACCAAATACAATACTTAAGACACTACAGGGAATAAGCCTGTTCTGGGGAGATGGACTAGAAAATTTAAGACCATTTACATTTCCAATTTCTAAGAGTTTATGGTTCTACAGAAAAACATTTTTGAAAAGTGAAAAAATCCATAGAAGTTAAAAGAAGTACAAAATTAATCCATAAAATTTGTTGGAAAACATAATGGCCAATAACCTGTGTATCATTTTATATGATGCTTAAATAAAATAGTTCACTTGTTTTTTCACCTGAGTCTATGGAAATAATTGGATTATTCCCAATATTTAAAACCTTTTTTTTTTTTCAGTATACACATTTGAGTTTAAAAAGCATAGTAATTTTTGGTTTTAACTTTAGATGTTTCTAATTTTGCAAATGTGCTGAACAGAACATCCACAAAATAACTGTCATTAAAAAAAAGATAGCCAAACTTTTCTAAAGTACAAATATACCTCTGAATAGTAAAGAATGCAAGCTGTCCTCTTGAATTTTTACTGACCTGGAAGACTCCACAAGCCAGCGATTTCCAGAGTTCTTAATTTCTTTTCCAGTTCTGCCACTCTATTACCTAGAATTCTTCAGGCAAAGGAAATAAAACCAAAAGTCAGTGTTACACTAAGGTAACCAGAGCTTGCGTGACTACAGCTGAATTTTTAACTTGTTATCTAACTAGTGCAGTAAACCTGTATATAGTCATCTCTTTTCACTAATGGCAATGGACAACCTCCCTCAGAGTTAAAAGAAAATGAAATATATTTGTCTAATCTATGCCATGTTTTGCCTGTTTTTTGTTAAAAAGGCCTAGGATGTACTGAACATTCAACCTTTGCCCTTCAGTAAAGACAAAGAATAGCAGTATTTCTCTCTCCTTGCCTGCAAATAACACTTCATTTTCCCTATAGCTAAAACCAGAAGGTGAAAGCTGCACAGACAAAATATGGAAAACTCAAGACAACATCTAGATTGACTCTGAAGTTCCAAGACACAATTTTGGCCTAGTCCTTTATTCATAGAAGATTCTGTATCATTAAGATAGCTTAAAATGGCAAGGAATATTTTTTCCACTACATCTTTTTATTTTTGGTGTTGAACTGTCTCTTATTTTACTAAAAAGCTTCAAGCTCTTTAGTGCCTTTATAAGCCACTCTTAGTTTTCACTGCATTTCTTGGGTCATCTCTTCTTTTGTATCTGATTTCATACATAAATACTATTTGCAGTTAGCTCTCCTGCAGGATTTAACTTTTAGTCTTAATTCTCTCCCCAGATCAAATGAGAGATTTCTATCTTGCAAAGAAAGCTCTTTTCTCCAATGAATTTTTCAAAGTGTTTCACAAGCACAGCAAGTCTCCTAGAGTCAGAAGCCTTTAAATAAATCCCAAACAATACCCAATAGAGTGAGAAACCTAGACAAGGCAGCAATTCTAAACATGACAGCAGAGATTATGGACAGCGAGTTTTACTCATCAAATTACAGCAACAGGATAAGTCAGTTGAATTTGAACTGAATGCTGAGAAGCAGCACATCACAACACAGCATGGCAATAGTATCTTCCCATGCACCAGAGCTGTGCAGTGCTGCACTCTGAGCTCTCCAGCGAGGAGCTCTGTGCAGACATTTGAGCACACTGGGAATGTCATCCCTGACAAGATGGCAGATTCTGGGAACGGCGTGAAGAACAGCAAGCCCAGCAAATATCAAAGGGGCTAGAAAAATTGATTAATGAGGACTAAGTATTTTTGAAATCTCTACTGTGAGGGCTCTGGAATGACACAATAAAAGCCTATAAGTATTTTAAAGATTACAGAAATATCAAGATGAGAGACAGAATGTAAAACGGAAAGAGAAAGCTTATAATAAACATCAAAGAGAGCACTGAGAGGTACAGGAGTGTATATCAAGTAAAAAGCAAACAGTCCATCGCGTTCAAAAGCAGAGGAGAGAAGACATTTGGGAGCAGTTATGCTTATTTCCCCACTGAAACTCAGTAATCCACTATGTTACAAAGGTTATGACGGATCTATTACTGTCTTCTCCAACTATAAGTAAAATTGTTCAAGTCTAGATTTCATGTCCAGAATTCTTCCATCTGGGATGAGAGACTGAGCCTTGATAACTCTATTTTCGTATCCCAGAGTATAGCCTGACACCCATCAACTGCCTTCTGCAGCTGACAGAGGCACAGAGAAGCCTTCAGGAGGCTCTACCTTGCACACAGGGAGTCCATTCCCACCTCCTGCATAAGGTCTCACCAAGGGTCAGCTCAAGGACATGGAGTTCCCCTGGCTAAGAGGGGCAGGGAACAGAGGGAGATGACACAAGATTTCTTCCTCATCAGGTCAGACCAACTAAGGAGCTGGCAAAACAACAGTGATTTTGCTAATGACTCTTACCACAAATGAGTCAGAAGTTTAGCACTTCTGCCAGGAAAAGCAAAAGTCCTTATGATTTTCGTAAGTAGTTCACTAGTAGCACCAGGGCACAAAACAGGGGTAAGATGATGCCCTCCCTGCCAGTTGGCCACATCACAGAAGGAAACTCAACCCTCTGCATCAAGTTATTGCTACTGCTCCTGGTATTCAGACAACAGCAAAGTCACTTTTCTCATTTCTCTTAAATTTTATAATTCATTTATCAGCTGCACCACACTATTTCTAAAAGTTCTGGAGAAAATATAGCCTGTTAATACCTACTGGATCCTCAGAAGAGGTGCTGAGCTATTTTTTAAACCTTTGTTGCAGGTTCTCACATAGAAGGATCATTTTGTGTCTTGGAACAATGGTTGGCAAAAGCAGAGGACAATACTTAACCCCTCTCCTTTCATACAGAGAGAGCAGAATACATTCAGTGATGTGTATGATTCTAGTTTGCTTCAAAAAAACATTATCTCAAGACAGGCATGGGAGAAATAAACCCTAAATAAAGCTGCAAGTTCTTATAGAAACATTTTTGAAAGATAAAGCTTTCAAAAAGAGATAATTGTGTAAGCAGTTCTGCACACAGTGTGGTTTATCACATTTCTTCCTTTCCCCTGTGACCTCCAGACAATTTGCCACCCCCATATGTGCTGTGGGAAGACCGAGCTAAGGTGGCCTGGGTAGTCCTACCTGGTAGGGATTTTTAAAGGGGCTGCATGGGTCAGTAGAATCAAATTCCCTAAACTGCCTTTTTTTTAATCTCTAGACATAGAGGACCTGATCCTTCAACTAAAACATAAGGATCATGTCATGGACAAAGGTGCTGATAGCTGTTTCCATTGTCCTCTGTTCATGTGTCTACTGCAACAAGGGAGTTAGTCAAAGCCTCCACCCAGGAACAGGTTTTAAAGAAATGTGTTGTTCACATAACAGCAGCAGTGCTCCCACCTGTCTTCAGAAGCTCCTTTCTGGCTCTCCCACACTCTCTAACATACATGGCCATGGTCTGAAGGGAGCTGGGTGATTTACAGCACCTGAGCTCCGTTCACTTCACTTTCAATTCAGATCTTGCAACAGAAGACATACACCCTCATACAGATACAATCACCTAAGTGCTTGTAAACAAGGTCTGTCATGATCACACATCTAGCTCTACACATCACATGGAAACATGTGCTCAAGTTACAGAGTGACACAATCCTCACTGTAATTTTGGTCATGACTGAGCTTGCCCAAGTTAGAAACATTAAAATTAGTGCAACATGTCTAAACAGCAGAGCAGCTTCTACACTATTCTGGCTTGCATAGGTGCAGGCAATTTCAGGAAAAAATTGCACTAAAAAAAGGGTCTAATAAATGGTTTATCACTGGCAGAACAAAACAAGATTTTTATCCACTTGCTAGGCAGAGTTAGGACTGTTTTGTTTTGCATTTATGTAATTGTTTAATCTTGCAACACACTACTGCATACAGAATTGATTTACAACTGCCTTTTCAAATTAAGCTAATGGGCTTGTGAGGAAAAACATAGGACGTTACTTAAACTTAGCATTAGCAGCTACCAACCCCTTGGGAAAAATGACCTGTTTTCTTCCCAAACAGCTTCTTTTTTTCTGAAAACTGATGCTACAAAAATAAAGGCTGGATATAGCCTACTTGTTCCTAGGCACATACTCCCACAGCTCCTTTTATCATGCCACATCTTTAGAAAAGCAGCAATAATAATAGTGTGTCTGATCCAAGAACGAGTGGCAATGGATGTTTTTAACAACAGTGTAACGGCACAAATAAATTCTAACCTACATTTAAAAATCCACTGTCTTGTAATTGCTCCAATTAATCAGAAAGCAAATACACTCTTCGGCTATTGTAAACTTACATAGTCAACTCTCAATCTGCAGGAAACAAAAAAGGTTTAGGCTTTAGAGTATGTTAACTGTATGGAGAAAAATAAGTTCATATGGTCTGAAAAGTCTGATTTACTGATATAGAAGCACTACTAGGTCAATCACCTATCAAAGATCGAAAGCAGAACTTCTCCCCTGAATGAAGCAACCACTCCAAAACCTCAAGCTGTTTACCCCATAAATCTCACGTTCTTCAAACAACAATCCCAAAGAGTAAATGTGTCCTCCAAACATGCTCTTTGTGCAGGAAAATACTTCTACCTTGTGATTTATGTAAAACCTTTTGTCATTACAATTCTCTCTAGCCCCCACATCCTTCTTACTTTGAATGGAGAAATATCTTCAAGAAAAGAATGTATCTTCTACCAGTACCAGTTTATGAACCTGTTCACTTAACTTCTGTGCTGACCACACTCTCAGCTCTAACCTTCTCCAACATGTGGGAGGTTTCTTCCCCATTTTCAGAAGTCAGCAGTCCTTATTTTTAACTTTTTACGTGGCAAATAAGTGCCCCCAAGAACCAGCTAATGCACCTCAAATAAAGGATTTTTTTCCTTGATGTCCTACATGCATTTCCCTTTTTGACTTTAATTTTGTTGTCTTGGTTGTTTCTGCTTGAAGTGGTTCCCATTCCTCCTAGCTCCCTAAAAGCTTCTTTAATCCAACTAAAGCCAAAGGTGACAAAAGAATGACCATACAACATAGGAGTGTTTTTGAGGCCCTTCACTCGACTTCACCAGGATTAATCTTTCTTTTCTTTTCCTCCTGAAGCATCCTGAACTGAATACAATGCTACAGCTCTGAGTTCATAACCTTGGACAGATGTGGACTGTCACTTCTCTCTAAGACCTGATCTTCTGCTGGGCATAGAATAGCAGTTGGTACATACATCCAGGCTCTACTCCTGTGGCTTACATGACCAGTTGGGCATGCAGACAAAAGAATCATATCTCCTCATGAAGGCTTATCTCAAGAAAACCCATACTCAGTAGCTGAAATCAGAGCCAATGGTATCAGAAAGTGAAGCCATCATCACAATGATAATTGAGGGATGCAAGAGACTGTGCATGAACAAAGAGAAATACAAAATTAAGAAAGAACTTTGCAAAAAAAAGAAGGAGAATGCAAAATAGAACACCAGCTGGTGATACAGTATTGGGATGTAAAAGGCAAAGATTGGTTATACCTGGAAAAACAAAAAACTGACTGAGCTGCCATCAGTTAGATCTGGGCTACATTTTCACCACTCTAGTCTCTCTAGCTTACTGTCTTACAATCTTACTCTTGCTGTCTCAAGAGTATTAAGAGTGGCTATAATCTGCTCCTCCACTGATGTTGCCACATCACTAAGAATTATGCAGTGGAGTCTGCCTAGTATCTAAGTTATCAATTTTCAAAATAAATCATCTATTCTAGTGTAATACAGTTTACTTCAGTACTACTCCTTCCTTTCATGTCTGTTGCTGGCATCTGGTCCTGATGTGCTTTTGAGAAGCCTGAATAACCTCTGATTACCAGTAGTGACTCAGGGTTTAAAAAACATAAAAAAAGGTCAGGGGGAAAACTGAGCACAAAATCAAGGAACACTTCCTAGCTCTGATTTTCGAACACTGTATAAGGACAATAATATCAGAATGTCAAAAAACGTGCCAAAAAATATTATATTCTTCCATGAAAGGAACTGTACAAGCCACAAAGAATTCTGATGAGCAGAACAGCAAAGAGTAAACAAATTCTCCTTGAAAGTTCAGATTTTTTAAAAAACCCTATACAGTAACAATCCAACTGTGCTTATCTCCTTCAACTTTTGGTGAAGTCACTATAGGAGCAACAGCTGTGTATGACACACAGGTCACTAGTCTGTCTCAAATGCTACATTAACCTTTTCAGACCCTTTCCTAGGTGCCACACTTATTATCCCCACCAGAGTTCATTAGAAAATTCCTACATTAACAGCCAATTATGACATATCTTCTCCTCCAATTCAAGTGTGTCCTTCCTCCTGGCAGCTCTTCTTTCCCTGTGTTATTACAGTTCATCTTAAACCTGAGCAGCAAACCCATCCTTGCCTAGCAGAATTACATAGGTCTCTATCAACCTTGAAAATGTAATATTTCTCTAATCAGATATGTGATTTAGAAACTGAAGAATCTACCACAGCAATGAATTTTTTCCCCTGAAACTCCCCCCAAACTCTTACTTTTCCAGAGCATGGTAAGTTCTCTTTTACTCAGAAGTCATGCCACCTACTTGTTGGTTTGCCTTTGGTGTTGTATGACCATGTTTTTTTCATGGATGGTTTCCAGCAATGCAGTGGCCAGTGATTTGAGATCTGAAATGGATTGTGGTGTGGCTGGTAGGCTACATCCATGATCCTCCGACAACAACTCTTGGACTATAATGTTAAAAACACAAATGAGTTTTGGCTTCTCATGCACAGAGATGCAACACAAACATTTACTTAGCATTCAAGAACTAGTCTCATTACTTAAATGAATACATTTATTTTCCCTTCAATTAATAAACAAAGCCAAAGGACCAGAAATATAATTGCTAACTGGCATAAAGATGGTGGCTTTCCAAGCTGATCATTATTCCACAGCAATAGCCAGAACAAGTAGAGGCAGACACAGCTTGCATTAACTCAATTCTGCTTTTGGAAAATTATTTGTGTTCAGAAGGAAACAAAATCATTCTTCTACAGGCCTACAGACTGGCAAAATTGGCCATTTCTCTCCCACTTACATTACAACAGAAGCCCACAAGGAAGCTTTATATTACTTTTTAGAATTATTGTATCCTTTGGTTATTTAAGACTGTGTGAAAATACAGTCACCCATGAACTCTTCCTCTGCAGCTTAGAGTCTGCACCTCTCAGCCACACCAGGATGTCCACTAGCATCATTGAATTCTCTAACTAGAATTTGCCTCTTTTATATA